>NC_054702.1:77621996-77921996 GCF_016097555.1 Gigantopelta aegis | reverse complement strand
TTTTATTTATGCCAAATTTATGCTGGTTATAATATAGATGCCTGCCGTCTCGTATTGTGTCAATATAATTCACCCGAACCTGTTCAGCTGCCATTATTTTAAATCTCAAAGAGTATCTCATTTTGATGCAAAACTATATAGATTAAACAGGGAAAAACCTACAATGCGCAAGCACATGCTCAATCAAACACATTTAAAATACTACCCAGAGCCCTGTTCCACAAAACAATCTTAGTGCTAAGATCGCCTTAAGTGCATATGTTAGCTGTGCAGTTATGGTGATCTTAGGGCTAAGATCACTTGGTGGAACGGGGCCCATGCAGGACAGTAATCCTTTAAAACAGTAGAGACCAATATGAGAAAAATAAAACAAAACTGAGGAGAAAAAGAAGAAATAACAATAAAAGAAAAGAAAACACCCACAATTAGGCGCCTGCTCAATTGCTACCCCGAACAGTAATGCTAGAACATAAACGCTTCTCGTTTCGTTGGTAAAGAAAACACGGCTCACACTGCAATTCAGAACATGTAAACCAATTAGTTCCTTCTACTTCCTGGGACATTCATAATTCGGCAAACCAGTACTACACAAAATAGGATTTTCTACGTTCCGGACCAACACCATTTAAATTGTGGTGAGGTGTCATTGAATTATTACACTAGGGGACAATGTTTCAAAATGTTAGGTGTGTCCATCTGGGTTTTAATTACCTCAGTGGATTTTGCTGGATCCACTGGATTAATTCCCACTGCTCCAGTTAGGTCAGTTTAGGGATCTTGGTATGATTTATTCTATTTGTGGAAAACATATTTATTGTTATAATAAATACAAATAAAATGCTTCGGGGATGTAAAATAATGAACATATTAAACAGTAAATTGCTAAAAAGTACAGATATGTGACCAGATTGCAAAGTGAAAGAGTATTCAGAAACGTACAAATGGTTACTATGGTAAACCATTTGATACTAACATCATTGTTGAAGTAACTGACAGCATTGTTAATGTTATTCTGGGTAAGAGGAGTTAATGATTTCCACTGCACCCAGTGTCGCCCAGTTTGTTCTGGGTAAATACAATATGATATTGTTTGTCAAAGGTGTTAATTATCCAAGCAGTGACTAATGGATGTTTATATACATACTAGTACTAGGGTCCTGTGGCTGACAGGTGATTAAGACATTTGGCAGGTGCTGGCTTTAAATCCCAGGCCACCAAACTCATTAACCATTATTAAACTAATAACCATTAACCCCCTGTCCTGGACAGACAACCCAAAGTATGCTTGCACCTTATTTGCATGCATATATGAAAATAAGTTGAAATTAATCACTATGTGAAAGGTGGCAAACTTATTCCCTTAGCATATGACACCAGACATGCATATGCTGAATGCAGTGGGCATCGGTTAATACCATAGTAGGGACGGGATGTAGTGGTAAAATGCTGGCTTGATATGCAGTCTGTCTAGGATTGTTCCCCGCTGGCAGGCCCATATTGGACTATTTCTCATTCAGTCAGTTCACCACGGCTGGTATACCAAAGGTTGTGGTATATGCTTTTTCAGTTCCATGCCTTGTGATCATGGGATCCCATAGGAAACTGGGTTTTTTTTAAAAATTATATGTATGTGTGTGTGTGCGTGCATGCGTGTATGTGGGTAGGTATGTATATATACATATATATATACATTATTTTTGTTGAATAGTCGTACTCGATATAATAATCAATGGAAACAAAATTTCGGTTCTGTGATTTTATCGACGCACTATCAACACAGGATCAGAAATGATAATTTCCGTGAAATCTGAGGACCTGTTGAACATTACTAATGGGGAAAAATGTAGTGTGTTTTCTCTCGAAGACTTAGACTATAATATTTATGTCTGAATTACCAAATGTTTGACAACTAATAGCTAATAATTAATAAGTCAATGTGTTCTACTGGTGTCGTTAAACAAAACAAACCTTAACTTTTAACTACAATAGTCTATCAGTCAAACATGTTAACATTGATACTTAACTGTTTGGGTTTCAGAGCTAAAACTGACACTATAAATTAATACACATTATTGGTTCTATAATGAAGAGAAAGAGGGGTTTTTGGTTTTCAGGGGTGGATTTTTGAAGTTATCATAGCACTACAAAATCATATAACCGTCATAGACTAGGACGTCACTTAGCACAGTGCACACACCATAGTGACATCATAGTTTTCGATTATTTTACAATTTTCGTACAGCTAAGATAGCTTAAAAACTATGGGCCCTGTAAATTACAGAGCTGTCTGGTACATGTATGTAAAATATTCACTTAAATACATGATTATGTGAGTACAGTTTTGAGAAGATTCACTTCATTATGCATATGCTGATTTTACTGTGTCGTATACAGCTTCATATTTTATGTTGGTGACTTGAAATAAGTTCAGTTGTGCGGTACATGCCTCATGTACATTGTAATACGACAATGTAAATTATTTGTCACCAGTGTTTGAATTACTTAAGTAAATGGGTTAATGCAATTTTAATAAAGGATAGGTGATTTAGAATCTGTGGAGGCAATGTAATCGATGCAGGACTACGTCACTGTCACCATGGGGACATATACATTAAAGAGAATACCTGAAAGCTGTGTATAGATTATTTTGCTGTAAAACAAATCAATTGTATCTGTTTGCTCTTCCCTGATCGTGAATGGGAGCATTTTGTGTTCATCTACCTGTAGGCTTGAGTGGCTCTCATATGAAAGGACTATTGAGCGTGGTTGCATAGTGATAACGTGATGCTTGTTTTATTGACAGCACTGTCAATGGGTTATTAATTAATGAGCTGGAAATATTTGTTTAGAATTGTGCATCATCAGTGCATAAAAGTAAGGCTGTGAAATAGTGAAATATTGTACGTACCAGCAAATGGACTTTTTCTTTCAGTTAAATTGCAAGTTGTAACCCTTTAATGCATGCTTGTATACATGTATATCCACCCAATCCCAAAGAAAAACAATGTTTTTAAAAGCTAAAAACATTATATAATAAAATATTAAACACAGCAGTAGTCGATCAGCAGAAAGATACGTACATATATGTAACGGATTTTTTTATTTTTTTTTTAATTAAAATACATGTACATGTAACTGTTTTACAATACATGTACTTAACCATGAGATGCTAGGATGTTTCATACGATATTTTGATCACTATGACCAGTGAATATGAGTTTAAAAACATGTTTGATACAGCACAGTTCACTTCCTACAAAGAAGAATGTCATGTATATATGTCATGTATATATGCACCGTTTCATATCAATCTCTGCAAGTAAAGAAAATTCTATAGCAAAAACAAAAAAAGCAAAAAAACATGTGATGAAAAAAAAATCTAATAATATTCCTTTGCCTTTGCTTTATAGTTCACAGCAAAAAAAGTGCTGTTGAGAATTTTTTTTATCTCCACAGCATTGCCAATTGCTGTGTGCAATTGCAGGGGTAGTCATATACACTGCAGTGAAATGGCTAGTTTATTTGCTAGGTTGATCATATATACAATAATAGTGTAGGTCTTTCTATTTGATTGCTAGATTAAAAAAGAAAACTTTTAATAAGGTACATAATATATAAGTGGGGTTTTTGTTTGTCTATCCTGTGATGGTAAAACTGGTGTAATTAACAAGCCATACTGAGATCACCTTTCCAGGGATACTGAGATCACCTTTCCAGGGAACATTTTGTTCAGTAGTGTGTCGCGATTCGCTGTGCAGGTTTTAAAGTCATATATCGATAATCATCCTAAACAGTAAACAGTAGTTGGCAATCAGTTTTCGATCAATTAACAACTTGCTAATAAAAAACCCAAACATTCCTTGATTTCAGTCATTCAAAGATTCAAAGGATCCAGATTACCATACACATAATCAACTGCTCTATAAGTACAAAAGTAACATGTATATATTATATTCTCCTCTTTGAACTTTTGGCTATATATAATGTAAATCATTCTGTAATACTATTGGTTAAGTAGGTTATCACCTCTAAAAATCACAAAACTGACCTAAAACATAGTTCTAGAGAAAAGGAAATTATCGTTTGTTTGTAGTTGTTTTTTCTCAAATGTATTATTGCTAGTACCGGTATGCATTGGGTTTTTTTCTGGGGTTTTTAATAGATTTTTACAGAGGGGGAAATATTAAAACCACATTTTGTTCTGTTAATGCATATTGAAACATGTTTGGTTAAATACTTTATTATAAATGGCATATGTTGTTTTAAAAGTCAGGCTGATCAAAGCAAAGTGCCTTGCCTTAAATTACTGTGTTTGTTTTCTGTGTGCATATATTAGTAAATTACAGGAGGTGACATCATTTTGCAGCTTGCTTCCAAGCTTGAGTACCGGATGTGACCAAAAAAAAGCACAAGTTTTTTATTAATTTTAAAATTACACTTTTTTTTTCTTCTTTTTTGTTAAACTGTCAGTTTGTGTTGGTGGTCTGGGTATGCATCTGTCCAACACATACGGGTCATATTTGAACTGATTATAAACCCCTTTAAATAAACATTCAATCCTATTGTTTCAGGCCAGGATAGCAGTTGAAAGAGAAGCTGAAAAAGAAGAAAAAAGAAAACAACGAATCGAGCAAGAAAAAAAGCTACTAGCAATGGAAAGAGAAAAGCAAATGAAAAAAGACGAAGAAGAAGCACATAAAAGACAAATGAAAGAAGAAGAAGAAGAAAAAAGACAGAAAAGGGCACAAGACAAACGGCGAGCTCTGTCGCATCATCAAAAAGAGTGGAAAAGAGCAAATCCTTCTCATGATCAGCAAGACGACAACACTAACCACTACACCCCCAGTTCATCACCACCACCGGAGGAAAGAACACCGACACCAGACGAGCAGTACACAAGTTCAGGTGCTGGGCTTGACCTTTATCTGCAGGCAGCAGATGAAGAGGGAGCTCAGGGTGGGGCCGGAAGTCTGGTGCCGTGCAAATTATGTGGACGCAGATTTGCGGCAGATCGTGTCGCAAAGCATCAGTCTGCGTGTCGTAACATCAGTAAGAAGAGGAAGGTGTTTGATCCCGTCAAGATGAGAACGGCTGGGACCGAAATGTCAAAATATGTCCATAACTCGGATAAACAGCAAACTCCTCAGGTAAGTGAGAATAATTAATAGAGGTATCATTTGTATTAAATTTTCTGTTATTAATAATGTTTGATCAGGCATTAAGAGACAGATTTAGGTCACTGGGAAACCACATTGCCTGAAGTGCATTTAGAGCTGCATTAAGACCAAGGATTGATGGGTGTATATACCACCAAATCAAATCCCATAGACGACAGTAGTATCATATGTGGCTAAAGCTCCTACCTGCAGCATATCAATCAACATATACACCATGGATATAAATACTACCACCCAGCCCTCACACTTAAGGTGAATCAGAAAAAATTGGAGGTTAAGCTGCTCATTTCAGAGATAACAGGTAGCATCTATAACTACCCTAGTTCCATATGTGTTTCAAGCACAAGGCTACATACATTTTTTGCACAGATGAAACTAATTTGTTTTACAACAAACACACTCACATTTATCACATGACAGGACTTATGATGTTAACTGCTCTATCAAAAGTTGGATGCATCTCGAACTTTGACCCAGCTGCAAGTTATTTGGTTTAGTACTACCTGATGTCTTTTGAAGACTATAGACCCCTTGGAGTATGTATCTGTGGCAAAAAGTTTAGGGTCTGTCAAATGCTGTTAGCATTTTTTATATAATTGTATGGGGGGAAAATGATACAAGATCTTTGTTCCTAATTTTTTTTTTTTTAAAGTGTATCCCATATAATAGTATCTTTCTTTCATTATCTAGTTATTACTGATTTTAAATTAATGTACTTGGGTCAAAAGTACTCTTATCTATTCAGACCTTGTCTGTTAATGATTGATCACATCTTATATATATTTACTGTAACAAAAGGAGAAAAACAAATCAATTCACTGTATGAAGTTAATGGCCACTCACATAAAAGTAATCAATTTTATATGTGAAATGTCACTGAACTCTTGGGCAGTGACAGCGTAATGAATAGTGTACTGTTTTTTGTTTTTAATGCTGAAAAACAAGTGTCACTCAGTGGGGTCGTTATTTTCTCTAATCACCTTGTTAAAGGGACTTTCCAGAGTTCGTACCCATAAGATGTTTTCCACTAATGGAGGCTTTTTGACAACTACAATTAAATACATTTGTTATATAGAATATACCAGTGTATGTATATCCAATGTGTTTGTGGTCATGTACGATTGTTTGTAACGGTGATCTTTCGTCTTACCAGTTTTATATAAACAAAGGAAACAATTTAACGATGCACTCAACACATTTTATTTACGGTTATATGGCATCTGACATATGGTTAAGGACCACACAGATATTGAGACAGGAAACCCGCTGTCCCCACTTCATGGGCTACTCTTTTCAATTAGCAGCAAGGGATCTTTTATATGCACCATACCACAGACAGGATAGTACATACCACGACCTTTGTTACACCAGTTGTAGAGCACTGGCTGGTTATATAAACAGTTTGTATGTAAAAAAAAAAAAATGGATGACAAACACCTTGTTTATAGAAACACTGATATTGTAAACAAGAATGATATTTAATTTAATATGTGATTGTCAGGTATGGTGGAAGCAAGTACACATTGAGGTGCTGACTGAGATCGAGGGCACAAAGCAAAGTTTCAGGGGTGTTCGGGGGTATGCTCCCCCATAAAATTTCGAAAAAATAGATACCCTGAAATCCAATTTCCTGCATTCTAGAAGTAAAATTCATCTATGCCTTAAAATTTACTACCAATAATGTTTTTGATTCAGAATTATTGAGGGGGCTAGAGACCACCCCAGCCCCCCCTCCCCCCCCCCCCCTGCTCCACTGTGCCTGATTGTAGTCACCGAAAAGGCTCTATTAGCTGGAAACATATTACAATGGCAGCAAACACAGGACAGTCCCTATAACCTTGGCTAAAATACAGCACAGTAAAACTCTTCAAAATGGAGCTCCCTCTACTTTAACATTCATTATAGTTCTTATTAGTACAAACACTGAAACCTCAGTAAACCAAACACCTTTAATAATCAGACATGTTACTTCATCCCAGCAGTGTTTAGTTTAAATTAATTTTACTGTACTTGATTTTCATAATTGGTGTACCGGCCTCGGTGGCACTGTGGTTAAGCCATCTGACTACATGCTGGTAGGTACAGGGTTCGCAGTCCGGTACCGGCTCCAATCCAGAGCGAGTTCTTAATGGCTCAATGGGTAGGAGTAAGACCACTACACCCTCTTTTCTCTCACTAGCTGTGTGCCCAGGACAGCATACTTGAATCGTAATTGGATATAAGCGCGAAAATAAATTGAAATTAAATATCATAATTGAAGTCTGCTTTCAGAAAATGGTAACCAAATAAATAGTTTCTTTGATATATACTCTATACTGGGTAAATTTACATGCACAGTTGGTTACAACTTATTATAATTAATTAATTTGTACCTTTTTTTATTGCAGAAAAAGAATAATTGGAAAGTGAAACATGACAATTTTATTGAGTCCATCCGATACGCAAAGAAACTGACTCAGATGGAAGCCAGCGGTGACACGAGAAACATTGGCCCCGCTCCCAAGTTAGACACATCTGACCTGGTGCCGTGTCCCCACTGTGGCCGCAAATTCGCTGCATCAACAGCAGAACAACACATTCCAAAATGTGTACTCCTTAAAACAAAACCAGTCAAACAAAGGAAATAACTCATTTAATAGTACAGGCTATTCCAGAAATGGTTACTATAGGGATGGCAGGCAACATTTATTTAATACTCAACACTTAAAACCATTTGCTAACACAAATTGTCTTTGAAAGTAATACTCATTATACATATTAGAACTATTGGGGCTTTTTTTTAAAAGTCATCAGTATGGAATTGTAATGTTATAATGTTTAAATAAAAGATTCAGCCAAGACCATTCATAAGTAAAAAACTATTGCATTATTTTCCATAAATTGTTATTATTCTGGAATAGCCCTAAAACAGTTACAAATATTACATTATTTATTTACAATTTATACATTATTGTTGTTGAAATGCAAGTCGCTATGTCTGGATTTTAATATCACTGATTTTACTTAACACTGGGTTATACTATTGCTGTTACATTGTGATAATTAGCATTAAACAATGAAACTTGTAGAACATGCATCCGTCCATTTGATCTTTCCTTTCTATTATAATTCCTATGGAATATATATTATATTGTATTTTTTACACACCCATTTTAGAGAACGCTATGTGAAATTTATGACGTCACACAGCAAAATCTAACATATGTTGGAGATCATTTTAACGGTGTGTTTGACTGCTCTATGGTGATGACCTAAATGTCAAAGCCAAACTATCCACTGAAATGGACACTATTGAAACTGATTTCTACTTATGATTTGTAAACCATGACGAGCACAGTAAATATGTTTTAGTTGAAAATGTTTGTAAGAATATGTAAGAAATAGAATACTACACTTGTGTCCAATTGATACTATTTATTTTGCTACTAATTTAAAAACACATCCAACTTACATTCATGAACCAGTTTCATTCGAAAAGACTTGCAAGGTAAATTGTTTCAGTGGCCTCTTTTTGTTCTTAAATCCATCAACAGAAGTGTGTTGTTTATATCAAATGACTTCATCGGTTACACTATAGATAATTGATGCATTTGTGGTGCAATGTTTTTAATCATAAATTTGATACACAACACAATAAACTGCTTTATAAATCATATTAATATTATACACAAAATGTAAAACTGCAGTTATTGTAGTTTAACTTTTCTTTTCTTTTTACTTTGTCATAATAACAAAATGTCACTAGAACTTTGAAGGTGGGTGGGTGTCTTTAAATTTAATAAACAGTATTAAAATTTCAGTATTCAAGAGTATTACATAAGCATATAGCTGTTTCTACATTTCGTGAAGTGTGATGTACATGTTTGTCTCAGATATGTACCGGTATATGGTATTTTTTTGTGGGTACCTACTTTAGAACAGCCATGTTTTTTAATATGGTGTCTTGCTTTTTATATCTCCTGCAGTTTCATTTAGGCAGTGGTCTGTTTGGGTGGTGTAGGTATATTATGCAGGCTGCAAATTTATAGCACAATTCCATGCTTCTGCAAATTTCAGATTTTAGGTTAGAAGCTTGATTATGAGATGGAATCCCAAAATCTCTATGATATATTAAATAATATTTACAAATCTAGTGGTTTTCAACAGAATCTATAATATTCACTGTGTGTTATATCCTTTACTCACTGTGTGATATCACCATGCTGTTCATTTGTAATGCATGTTTCACAAACTTCCAATATATACTGTGCATGAACTAAAGTTTTGTCAGTGCATACTGGTAATCTCTAATTAAAGTCTGATACTCTATGGGGGTTTTATTTTATTTTGATCAAGTCACCATGATCATTTTTAATGAGACATCACTTAGAGCTAGCTCATACACACTCATATTTTTAAAACTGTTCTTTGATCTCATTAACAGCACCAGGCCTGGTGCTTATAAAACTTATAAAACTCGAGTCTGAGACACTAATGTCATGATGACACCATACAAATTGTATGCGTGTGATGTCATTAGAGATTGAGTTTGGACTCTTAAAAGTTTTATAAGCATGGGTCCTGGACCCCGTTTTACGCATCGATCTTTACACTTAGATCACTTTAACTGCATAATATAGTTATGTACATAAGGTGATCTTAGCGTTAAGATCTCTTCGTAAAACAGGGCCCAGGTGAGTAGGATTTAGCTGATCGTGAAACAAGCAGCATATAAAGTAACCAATCAGCAGGTTACATGACGTTTGTAGGTCACAGTTTACTGGTTCTGATGAAGCTGCTATTGATGACTGATTCTGAAAATTGGGGTCTCCACGAGTACTCCGGCACGGGCGAGTTAAACAAGACTTGAGTCTGTCCACAGAACTCTAGTACTTGTGCTAGGAAGAGCACTCTCACTTAATTATATTTCTTACGTCATTTTGCAACATGCTTACTGACAGTTACTTTATAGGGCTATGAGACATGGAGGGAAAACAAAAGTCGAATGAGTGGAATGCAATGCAATGGCATTATTTGGCATCATGTTCTGTATTAGAATTAAGATGCATAATGCTATTTTACTTTATTCCTTAGTCTCATTATCATCTAGAGGCCGGTCAAATTTGACCCTTGAGTACATGAGAATATGTATGGCAAACGTTGATGATTCATTAGTTGAGGCATGGTGAACAAAAATATACCCATGCCTTTACCACCACTGAATAGCAGTTATTGCACATACAAAATATAATAATCATAACTGAAGCAATGCCTAAGGCCCTATTATTCACCAGTATTTCTGTGCATGCCTTTATAACAGTTGTATTTGTTGAAAATTGTCTTGCTTTTTTTTGTCCCCCACCTCCTACGGTAATAATAATTGTTATTGAACATGTGTCATATGTATAAAATATTTAAAAGCTTCAATTTCATGTCTTTTGTGTGACTAGCTAGGGGAAGTAATTTCCATTTCACAAATGAAAATGTTTTCTCTTGGGACCTTAAAATTTTATATGAAATGGTAAGGTATTTAATATTTAATATTTTATTATTCAGTAATCATGTATTAAATAATGTGGCCCAGTGAAATGATTATTCTTATGAGGAACAGAAATTGACAATGTATATGTTCGAATCTAATGATTGCTGTGACCCCATGAACACATTTAACTTGTACATCACCAATGATTTTCCTTAACATTTACTATATTAGTGTGTAAATAAATTTATTATTTTAAAAATATTATAAACATTGGAACATTTATGTATGGAATTAATTGTTTCTATGCACATTAATTGTGAACACTATATGATGAAATAACTTGAATATTAGCGTAAGTTGACCACCTATCTTTTCAGCTATGACCAGTTCAAATAAATACTTTCATTGAATGTTTTCATTGATTAAAGTTTGGAAAAAATCACGTATCTGAAATACACACCTACTACAGTGAAACCTGTCTAAACTGGACCCTGAATAAACCGGAATCCTGTTAAAACCAGCCAACTTTCGTGGTTCCGAATTTTCGAAATTTTAAAATGCAACCCTTGAAACACCAGATCCTGTCTAAATCAGATAAATATTAGGTCCCCGTCTTGATCTGATTTAGACAGGTTTCACTATAGTAACTTTTAAAAAAGTGTTTGTTTCTTTTACTCAAATGAAGATAATACAGCACATACCTGTGACATGTTGGAGAGTGTGGGTGCTCACCATTGATTCAGTATAGACCATATTGAAACATGATCATTTGCCATTGACCACCAAGCCATATATACATATTGCAAGTATGTGCTGGATTATCTTGAAATCAGTTAAAGAAAGGGATTCTTTGCCAGCTGGTTAGTAATGGTTTTGTGGGACATATCTTGTCCTAGTGGGATAATTAATATACTACATAACAAAAGAACTGTAAATATTCATTTTGTTTTCTTTAATTTATTTACAAGTATATTCAGTTGAATCCCATCAGTGTTTGTGTCTATTAAGTTACCCATTTTTTGTGAGCATTAAGCCATTTTATGCTCATTGTGTCAGTATTTACCAAATTAATTTTAGCATGAAAAAACATATACATGTATATTAAAATATTTGTTTTTGCTGTTCAGTATATATACACCACTTTTGATGCACATTGTGGTTATATATAGCAGGATGTAAACTATATGGGTATATTTATAAACACATATGTTGGTGAAAGACTGCTTAAACCTGTATTATGACTGTGCTATAATTGTAAATATATATGTCATAACATTGTTCTAAAGGATTTCTGTGAATTGTTATTGTATGCATTAATTGTTCTGATTTGTTTTTTGTTTTTTGTTTGTGTCAAATTACTGAGTCATTAGTTTTATTGTAGATACAATACCTGTGATAAAATCAGTAAACTTAGGAACCTGTGATAAAATCAGTAAACTTAGGAACCTGTGATACACGTGATAGACTAAGTTCGATATATCATTGATAGTTCAGCCGTGATTCATGGTTAACATTCGGTTTGAAAAAGGATTTGCTGAACTTTACTTTAAGTTAATTATACGCCTTTATATATCTACTCAAAATCGGTTTTTGAAGTGAGAGATTTTGCACATGGAATCATTTCTTTGTAAACTGACCTTATTTGAGCAAAGTTCAATGTTTAATTCTCTCACAGTGCAATCACTGATGAGAAATCAGGACTTCATTTGGCTATGTTCCATTTTCCTGTATTTTCTTGTGATTATTAAATATATAGTTTAGTAATAAACTTGTTGAAAATAGTTTACACAAAAACAAATATAATATATATATACATTGTGTGTGTGTGTGTGTGTGTATATATATATATATATATATATATATATATATATATATATATATATATATATATATATATATATATATATATATATATGATTATTATAATATTTTTATTTAAAATATGTAATTAGCAGTAACCAAAAATCAGAAGAAAAAAAAATCTTTATAGAATATTTAATTGTTTTGTACATATAATCCAGATGTGTGTAGTTTTTTGTTTGGAATTAATGTGTTGAACCAAGCTGAACAAAAACTGTAGTTTATATTTTAAGGTCCTTAATCCTAAATATGGGTTCAGATTTTGTCAAATAAAATGTTTCTTTAAATTTTCCCATTTACCAAGTATTGGTATCACTTATTAACAAATCTTCTACAGAATTTCCACATTGCATTGTAAATGTATTGTTTATGCCTTCAAAATATTATTCTGAGGAATATTGAAATTAATCACATTGATGGTTTGGGTGACACTCAAATTAGATTTTATTAATAATAACAATAATGCCACATTTTCACCTCCCAACTCCCCTTGACCTGCCCTCTTCATCTATCCAGGTCTTTTCAGATGAGTTTTGTTTTTGCACAGTCACAGCAACATAAATTCCTGTCACTAAGTTACAATCAAATCTTTCTGTGCAGACAACCGAATGAATCTACAAAAAACTATATTTGAACATAGAACTTGTATTTGTCAGTTACATTATTTAACAACATTGCATTATTATTCAGAGCCTTACTGTTGATTCCGTCCATAATTTGTTATTTATGTATATTAGTGCTTTAAATGTAAAAATCATTTATAGATGTATGTATATTTGTGTATGGCCATGTTGCAAAATATTTCTTTGTGGCCACATTTTGCAAAAATTACAAATCCCTAGGTGACACTGTACTATGCATTTTCATCTACCTACTGCATGCTGGTGTTTGGTCTCACATATATGTAATGGTAGGCTCTGCCTTAAACTAGTCATAGGGACCACACAGTTCACAAATATTTTTACTGAAAATCTATAAACTTGATGCTCAATCCATGTTAAATATATTTTCTGTTAAAAATAATTAAATTAAAATTGAACAATTGAACACTGACAGTGGGAGAAGGGAAACTGCTTGTAAATAAACCTAACCAGAGTTGGTATATTTGTATGTTAATTCACAAATAAAAATAAAAATTGTTTATTTCTTTAAAGAGTCTATAAATATTATTAAGTGTTATTATTATTATTATTAAATGTTATGAATATTTGAGATGTTATTAGTATTTTACTGTTTAATATATATAATAGAGTCATATATATCATTAAATGTTATTGTTATATAGTTTAAAATAATAATCATTAAAGATTATTAGATGTTGTTGTTTTGGTTAACATAATAATATTAATTCAGTTAATATTGTATAAGAATTTGTGTCATAAATGCTTCCATGCACAACTGATCTCATATTTGTTAATAGGATTTTCTAATTCAGTATATCAGTTCTCTGAAGATTTTTATGGTAAATGGTTGTTATGGTTTTTGAACACAATGAATCGGTTATCATTCATTCATTCAGATAATATTTCATTTACAGTACTTCTTTTTTTCTTCTTTTATAAATTATTATTTTTTTTTACTATTTTAGTTTTAAGCATTAAGCATATACAAAATCAAATTTAAGTCTTTTGTTTATATGATTAGTGGTAATTAAACTAAAGATAACTACACTGCAATATGACTAATTCTGTGTAAATGTCACATTTAGTCAATCATCTGTGTGATAAATACAATTGCATTTGTTATACTAGCATAGGTGTTATTGCTCAACTGTTTTAATGTAATAACATTGCTCATAAATAAAGCTGCTCATTATATATAAATAGTGTTTATTTTTCTTTAGCATATTTTTATTAATTAATCTATGCATTAGCTTTTTAGCATTTTACTTGAATCTTTTCCCAGTTGCATGTAGATGTACATCGATATACACATTTATATGCCAGTATCGGAATATATAACTTGTATACTAGTTTTTATTTTTAAAATTGAATTAATTTATTTTATTTTAATATAGCAATCTTTATCACATATCTTTTGCCTTTTAAGTTAGCAAGGTTTGCTGTGTTTCTTTGATTAAAATTAAAATGTATTTGTATTTAGCTGCATTTGGCATAACAGCAAATTATATAACAGAATATATATACAAAGTTGTATTCAAGTACTCTGGTGTAATTATATCATCTTGTTTGTACAGATAGATCGATGTAGTAGATTTATATGTATCCACAGATGTGCCAATCCATCTTGTTTGCAAAAGTTATATCTCAGTTGGTTAACTGTATCTGGAGTTTGAGAAATAATAATAATTTATTATAAAACAAAATACATATTTTTGACTCCATATATTTATTATTTTGACAGAATGACCTTGACCGCATCAGTTATTTTTGTGACGGTTGAGCCTAGTAAGATATACATTGTACTATTAAGTCTAGTAAGATATACATTGTACTATTAAGTCTAGTAAGATATACATTGTACTATTAAGTCTAGTAAGATATACTGAGTTTGTTTCTAAATATTTATAATCATATGTAAAGAACATTCTGTCTGTTCACTTAAGTTATTTCAGATTTGTTTATTAATTTAATTATTTTTCATTGTTTATACATTTGCATATTTATAACAGAAACGTCTGTATTAATTTGGCATTTATATAACGTATATATAGCAAGTGTTTAAAACCACAGTGATAAGTTAATATATATAACACAAACAGTCTGTACATCTTTGCTGACAGAAGTAAACCACACTTTTCCCTAGGTGTATAGATGTTAGAAGTCTGTTTAGGTGTAGTAAGTCAGTATTTCACACTCAACCTAGTTATCGTTTGTTCTGTACGACATTCAGTTTACTACACATGTACTGTGATACACATGGACATACAAATGTTTATGTTAATGGATGTTTCTGTGTTCTTGCAATAAAATTATTTCTGTTATTCAATTTCTTTTCATTTTGTTTTCATTTAATTCATTACAATAACCATGCATAATACCAAAACTGTGTAGGCTTATGCTCTTGTGTAGTGTTTAAACCGGCTTAAGCAGGTTTTGATCTATTAAAAGAAATTGGGGTACTTAACACTATTGCCCATTGTTGTATTGAAAAAAAATTCATGGCATGGGTTTTGTTATTTCTATATGTTTGTGGATATAGGCGTGCTTGAATTAATCAAGATTTGGTCAACCTACCCCTGTTTAAATTATTATATTGGTTTGTTTTTGTTTGTGTTTTGTCTCTGCTCTATTTTCAGATTCCTTCATTTATTTATCCTATTATAGGTTCAAGTTGAAGAAAAATATAAATTTCTTTTAGTATGCCCATATTATGGTTTAAGCAGGATATATTTTATAGCAAATCCCTCAATTTTTTTATTGATTTCAGTCCAAAATGTAAAGTGTAGGATGGTTCCGTCATAGTCAATATAGCAACAGCCTAAAGAGTTCAGTGAGGCAGAAACGAAATCGGGGATCTTCATGTCTACTTCAGTTATAAAAACTGACAGGTTTCTCCAAGTGAATAAATATAAGATTGAGTTGTATCAGTATTAATCGCAATACATTTCAATGCTTTCCACAGATGGGAAGATGTACAGCACACAAAAATATAGGTTTCAGTGCTGTGTGAGTGTGAGTGTACCGTGTGACCTGACCTGGCACTGTGTGGTCATGAAGAAGGTGACAAGACTATTACTGTTACATACTTCCCATTGTGCACAGACTAGTACTGATCTGATCGGCTGACACTCGTGCTGTGGCATCTACAATTGCCAATTTTCATACTTTAGCTCTTTATGAATCACGGATTGTCTATGACATGAAAAAAACTATAGCATAATACCACTGCCACCAGCCTAGGAGAACAAAAGGCAAAATAAATTCAAATTTTCCATTCAAATTTGTCAGTGGGTGTAACACATTTTCGTTCACTGGTCAGTGTCTGCAAGGAGGCATGCAGATCTTTCAAAAGTTTTACAGCATTGCTTCCATACACTGAACTATGTACTTGTGCAGGAATGTACTACTGTACAGACTGACTATAAATGGTTTTTCACGATGTTTTCTATCTAATGCCAGTAATGGTTCCCATATTTGATTTTAAAGTAAACAAATATATATATTCTTGGTATAAGAATGAATGATATAATATCTAACAGCCTTTTGGATAATATCCAGCTAGGCAAATAAGATAGGGGCAGTCGTAGGAACTGATACATATGACATCGCATGGTTGGCATTATTGATTTACAAACTAGCTCACCACTTCATTCCTTTTATTAATTCCGTTACTCGTCAAAGCGGTGTGATGATATTGATATGTAAATCCAGTAAACAACATTTTACAAGGCATTTTGTATACGGTGGTTTCGCACTTCAGGTGATCTTAGCGCTAAGATCACTTTGTAAAACTAGGCTCAGAGTCTCGTTCCACAAAGCGATGTTGCAGCTAAGATCACTTTAAATATTTAAGGTAAGTACAATGTATGCATTTTAGATGATCTTAGCGCTAAAATATCTTCGTAGAACGCGGCTCTGGTCATTACCCCCACCCCATCAATGCATCCAATTAGTTTTCACCGATACGTCTTTGTGGCCAGTTTCCTCTAGAACGTTTCCATCACCACTACGTATATCCGACACCAGTAAATATTACATTAGCTTTTACAATTAACGGTATATTATAATTCTCTACATAATTATATAGTATGTATGCAGAAGGGTTAGGTTGGTCTTCCTAGTGAGAAATTTGATAGAAGAAGATTTGCCCAAGAATCGTAAACAGAAAATTTGACATATGAATTCGGTCCAAGTTGGATGGAAGGGACCTTGTCCAGAAATCCTTTAAAAACTGATAAACAACGAATCTACTCTTTTACAAAAGAAGACGCATCCTTTATTTCCTTGGTCGAAAAGGATTCAGTTCCTGCAGTTGAAAATCGAATTAATATAAATATACGTTTTCCCACTCCCAGCTGTTACAATCTTCCGGCGCTTATATGCAGTCAAATATTTTACGAACTGTAACACTTCCAAGTCAGCTATGCAATAACAAGTTCAATGTATGATTTTTTTTTAGAGCCATCTTAGTTTATAGCATGGTTAGTATGATATACTATAGTGCACTAGATGATCATAAAATATGCACAGAGCAATAATTGGTTGATAAATGTGCACATCTAAACGTTTTACAACAGGTGACCAGTAAAACTGCAGTGTGAATGTCCCATACCACCACCAATGCAAGGAATGTCTACAATTAGATATGCCATCCATCGACCACAATAAATGCATTAATTTGCTTTACTTGACATATATATTTTGTTAAATATCCAAAATAGCGAAATGCTTCTTAAACAAACAGGTTATTATGAGCTTTGTTTTGTGCAAGTCTAAATTTGTCTTAGAATCAGCCTTGTGAGAATCAGTCCTCCCACGTGTGAAGCAGGAGGGACGCTGTATCTTCTTGGAAAGTTATAGCTAGTCCTACAAGCAACACACCTGACAGTGATACTTGAATTGGAGCAGTCACAATACTGTTAAAAATATTCTTGACTATTCCTTGGTTTTTCTTTTGATAATTATTAAAAGTTCTTAGCAGCACATACAAATTACAATCAAGCCGACATAAATTTAAGCATTTTAATGTTTCTGAAACATGCGTTATTAATAAATGCATGTATAAAACAGAAGTTGGAGATGTGGACATTTCATCAACCACAATCAATTCACTGCTTTAGAAATAGTTCATTCCAAACACACCAGAAATATCATCAACATTCTAAGACCAGGTGCGTGTGCAGGGAAGGCTTTTGAGGGTCGAAACCCACCTGACCAGACACATTTTCTTTGTTTAATATATTTTCCACTGGAGCATGTATAACGACATACATACTATACATTTTGCTCTCCACAATCTAACCCCCCCCCCCCCCCCCCCGCTAAAAGTCCTGCACGTGCGCCTGAAGATATATACTACACAAGGATCTACTACTTCGATGACTGTAGCTCACCTAAGCTTAGGATACATAGATATCTAGACTACAACCAAAATAACC
The DNA here is from genome assembly GCF_016097555.1 of Gigantopelta aegis. NCBI lineage: Eukaryota > Metazoa > Mollusca > Gastropoda > Neomphalida > Peltospiridae > Gigantopelta > Gigantopelta aegis. The sequence goes on along the minus strand of NC_054702.1, from coordinate 77,903,437 downwards.
GGCCTCGGTGGCGTCGTGGTTAGGCCATCGGTCTACAGGCTGGTAGGTACTGGGTTCGGATCCCATACGAGACATGAGATTTTTAATCCAGATACCGACTCCAAACCCTGAGTGAGTGCTCCGCAAGGCTCAATGGGTAGGTGTAAACCACTTGCACCGACCAGTGATCCATAACTGGTTCAACAAATGCCATGGTTTGTGCTATCCTGCCTGTGGGAAGCACAAATAAAAGATCCCTTGCTGCCTGTCGTAAAAGAGGCAGCGGGTTTCCTCTAAAAAAACAGTGTCAGAATGACCATATGTTTGACGTCCAATAGTCGATGATAAGATAAAAAAAAATCAATGTGCTCTAGTGGCGTCGTTAAATAAAACACACTTTACATTTTTACAACCAAAATACAACACAAACTGAAATGAACAGTAAAATTCTTATATATAAAAACTTGGATCACCAAATAAAATATTACTCTTAAGATTATGATAATTTGATAAATGGGTATTACGAACTACATTGTGTGTTGTAGGCTTGTGCCTACATGTGACATTGTCGCAAATGACAACCTCTTGTCTACTTATGATTCGAATACAGTTTACTGGCAAACACCAATTCATCAGCTTGGCTCCGGCAAAACACCAATTCATCAGCTTGGCTCCGGCAATACACCAATTCATCAGCTTGGCTCCGGCAAAACACAAATTATATATATATATATAATCCACATTTATATTGTCAAAAAATACCTTCATGTTCAGGCACAGCTACCAGGCCTCTACCCCCGACCACACATGCACACTCACACCTTTTATTGGTGTACTAACTGGGTGTCATGGTCATGGTCATAGGGTTTTACGTACACATTCAGAACAAGCTGTTGTAGCGCACGCCTGTCATGGACGCAGGTGTCGGCCTCAACTGGCTCTTCCGTCCAGAACGGGACTGCCTGGGTGTGTTGTTACGCTGGTTATATCAGTTATATTAGTAAATGTTAACATTATCGGCAAAAGAAATTGATTTGGTACAATGGAACCTATATACAAGGGACGCAGTTTCTGCGGGGCTCCACAGAAGGCGGAGGAATTTCCAACCAACCAACCAAGCATCGATGGCGGAAAATAATTGAGATTTTAAAGAAATCAAACTAAATTAATATCTTTATATTTGTATGTTGTTTTACAGATATTGTTTTGCATTAATACAGATAGTGTGTTTGATTTCAGTAGATCTCTAATTTGTCTGCACATATTTTAGATTTAATACACTGCACACGAGCGTAGGAAGGTGCCAAAAAGTATGTGTGTGTGTGGGGGGGGGGGGGGGGGACACTTTTATACTTGCACACTTTTACACTATTATAAAACGAATATAAAGCAAAATATCTTAAATTCCCCCTTGCCTGCCCCCCCCCCCCCCGTTTCCTACGTCAGTGCTGTATTTTTAATTTTATTAGCAATGATTATGAAGTTCAAACTGGCTGCAATCATTCTACTTAAAAAAATAGGACACATGTTGATGATGGGATGTCACTGTCAGAATCCTAACTGTTCCACTTTCAGTCATGGAAATTGAAAAAGATATTCGCTATTCATATCCCCTCCCAAAAAAAATAAAAATAATAATGAACACATGATGGTCACAGGCCTTTCCCCAGGATTTTTTTTAAGGCACTTACATTTTTAGCATCAGCATAACACAAATCAAGCCATAATAAGTGGGGTGGTGGGTTGAAAACAGTTAAGTGTTTGCCTTCAATCCAGCTAATCATGCTCTTTTTAAATTTCTTTTTTTTAAAGTAACCCATCAATTCCCCACCCCCAACAATTTCATAATTTGTGCCATGTTGTTGCTGTTGATTTCAGCGTCGTGTTAACTGCTTCTTGTGATTTCTGCTTGTAAAATACCTAGGCTAAGAATGCCGACTTCACAGTATATTCCATATATAAAAAATAAAAATAAATAAAATAAAAACCGTTAATAAAATTAAAATTTACAGTCTTTTTAAAATCCAGCTAACTTATTAAATGTCACCTCACAGTCTTACAAATATATATCTAACATTATCTAACAAATATGATTATTGTAAACTAATTCAGTGTACGTTTAACTGCAATTTGTATAAATACTGCATGTTCATTACCCACGACGCGATCTCTCGACCATAGGTACAAAATTAACAAAGACAAAGGAAATAAATGAAACTGCCGTTAGGTATTCATTGATCGAAATAACTATTGTTTTTCTACAAATTTACATCAAGATTTACTTCTGTGTAATCGTATTGTTCAATGTCCGCAATGAAGCCTCTTGACACGTGAGTGTCAGCTGATTCTGAAGTGTGACATATATTCGTGTCGAGAGCTTTCCTCAGTTCAGCCAACGAACGTTCTTCCTGACGTTCGCAATCTATTTGGTTGGTGTCCAACGTGAAGCTCACAAACCAGTGTAGCGAACGTTTTGTTTTCGCTCGATCTGGCTGAACTCAGCTCTTGGGATAGCCTACATGTCTTTCGGCCCTTAACTAACATGTGTATTCAACTTGACACGCATTGTTGGTTTGTTTTTATTACTTTGGTTCAAAGACTTTACAAAGTTAAAATAACAAGTTACAGATCTTCCAGACATTGAATTACCGTCACATTCCTGTCATACATGTCGAATGCATGCCGTTACAATTAATAACAGTGATTATTAAAATAAACAAACATCATAACGCCTAGGCTGTATTCTGGATTTTCTCGTTACTGGTCGCGAGATCGCTATTACGCTAATTGAATATTTGGTATTATTATTATGTTTGAGCTGTCGGATAGATTATGTAACCGTTTGTTCACATCAGAAGATAGAAAATGGTTTAGCCAAAATTTTAGCCACTTGCAAATTTTATTAGCCATATTTCTTAAAAATAATTTTTAATTAGCCAATAGCTAATTTGTCTACCAACAGCGCAAGCCTTGGCTGTTTTCAGTGTGTGGGAGTTTTGGGAAGGGGATGTTAGGATAGAAATGATTAATTGCCAACTTAACTGTAAAAAGTGCTTCACCTATCGTTTATTCAGTTAAATGGTACAGTTAATTCTGTAAGTGGGCATCTTCTTTGATCGGCCTTGAAGCTTGATTGCTCGGCACGGGAATCGCGTTACGCATAAGCGCCTTCCTGACGGATTAGCGGTCCCAGTAGATGTGGTAAAATTACTAAACACCAGTTGTGAGCAGTTGTTAGGTATTTAGGAAGTGTTTTATCTGTCATAGTAATTAGGTGTGCTTGATATACTGGTACACAAGTTGTATGCAAGAGGTAGTCGACTGCCACACTCGTACTTGTGAAAATTGGTTTTCTAAAGCACTTCAAATCAAGGCGTAGCGGCAATTGATTTAAGGCGCTTCCATGCTGTCAAAGTGCTTACTTTACGGACCAAGGCGTGTCGGGCCGCTACGCCTAACGGCCCTGGGGAAACCCCTGCGTCATCATGATGATGATGGTTACAAGGTTACAAAGTGCTTTCATTCCACTTATGTGGAAATCGAATGGAAAATATCTTATATGCAAGATTAAGGCATGCTTGTAGTATCTTAAATCCTGATTTATATCGCTGTGGACTAGTTACAGATCCATCCTGCAAATGTGGGTATCATTATGAGAGCAGCTTCCATTACTTCTTTCAGTGTAAACTTTATACCCAGCAAAGACAACATGTATTAGACTCTTTAAGTACATTTGTGTACTAATAAACCTCCAGTTAGTACTGAAAGGTAGAACCACATTAAGTGACAACACAAACAAGCAAATATTTCATTATGTTCAAAAATACATTAAACAAACAAAGATTAATTTAATAAAATATAGTTTAATAAATGATTAGATAAGTAAATTATGACTTGATAAAAATATATCAAAATGTGTGGAATTTATTGACCATCTCACTTCAAAGCCTGATTAGAAAGATAAACTACTTTAGTTTCCCCATTTTTATTTTATTTTTTATTATTATATTTTTTTTTAGCACTTTATTCACACTATAAATCTGTTTTGCTTGATATTCTATGTATTAACTTTGTTCTGAATATTTATTGTAGTCTTTCTTCCAGTTTCACTTTATCTGCATTGTTAATTTGTCTTGCTTTATGTTTTATGTATTTACTTTGTTTCAAGTATTTGTAGTAATAGTAGTCGCCAGTAATGTTATAATATTTGTAATTAGGAGAGGGCCTCGTAGTTTGAATAACTTGTGCCCAATCCTTTTGTGTATTATATACAATAAAATATGTTTCAAACAAACATGATGATGATAAAACCTTGCACCATTGATGTGACAAACTGTGTTCAGCTAATTATTAAATTTAAAAACTTGAATACTATACTTAAGGAAATAATATTCTTTGTTTTTCAATGATGATACATAAAATATAATATATTCCTACCGATTAATGTAAAAAAAAAAAAAAAATGTGGATGCAAAAGGAATTCAATCTAGTAATAAAAAGTGTAACACCATCTAATATTGGTGACATAGTCTGTCCCATCTATAAATATGTGTTTTGTAAATAATTTTGGTTTGGTTGACGTAAGAAAAAGAGTAACAGTGTTTTGGAAATAACAAAAAATAAGATGTTTGTGTGCAATTAAAAAAGTATTCGGTTTAGAAATAAATAAAACTGTAATACATACCATAATAAGAAAACGGCACTTATGGCATTTTGGTTTCTGCACTGGCATAGTCTTGATACAAGATAACTTGATTAATTTCACTACAGAGGAGCAATAAGAAAATAATCAGTTGTCTCAATAAAGCAAAAAACCCAAAAAACTGAACAGACTTTAAAGCATAATACACTTAGGGATGTGGACAAAATATCTAAAAGAATAGACCAATACAATGTATGTGAACAACCCAACAACAAACTTGAATGGAAACCAAATTTGGTCCTGGCAACTAGATTTTCATATCTGTTTATTATTTATTAACATTAAAATAATTTACCACAGTTCAAAATTTAACAGGACAACACTATAAAGCCATTTCCTTTTTTGAAAACTCATGAAAACAAAATTATGGTCACTGTTGCAATGTTGGTTATATTTTCAGATTATTATGCTGGTGTGATACACTATCAGCAGTCACACTGGATTCAGATGATATGATAGCAGCCTGCGAGACCCAGGATTTTATTCCATTTGGGAGAGAGTACATGCGTTATCATCCTGGTCAGTTTCAACTCCGACTTCAGGGCATCAACACATTTCACGCAGACCATGGACTTCCACTTCTCAAGTCATTCCGAGACATCTCTCTTCATGACACAGGCAAAGTAGGTGTATTGTAACTGTTATCATATGACATGACATCACTTATATAATGAATCAGTCAGTTTTGTCATTTCATGCATTCATCAAGTACAAACATAATACATACATGTATATAGAGTGCTCAGTGGTTCTTAAACTATTTTAATCCCTCCCCCACTAACAAGCGATGTTCCCCCCATTTTACATGTTGTTCTTCACAAATCTTTGTTGAGTAAGGACAACATCACAGCATTGCCTTCACAAAAAAGTGATCTTTCTTTCCCTAGAGAAAGTTGACAAAATCTTCCCTGCATCTCTATGCCCTTTTGGGTGATAAATAATAAATGTGTGTTTGTTTTCAGAAAGAACAGTGGATATTTCATGATGCGAGTGATAACGAGGGTAAAAGGTTTGACGAAGAGTTGTACGTGAGTGGTAAGACTGTGGTGTGGAGTCGCGGTGGGCAGGATGGAGCTAAAGTTGTCGTCACAACATACACTGTTGATACACCGGTGTTGCAGGTAATCATTTTAAACCAGTGGTTTAGAGGAATAGAGTTATGTAAAACAACACTCTTAATTGATAAGTATTATGGAGTCATTTACTAGGTGAATTTTTTGTTGGTGTTAATATACTGCAAAATATTTTTTATTAGATTTTGTTTTGTTTTATAATAACTGTCATACTTTCATACAAGTGTGACACCAGTTTTAACTCTATATTCTATCTTTATCTACTTGTAGTGCTTATTTACTTGATGTTTTATTATATTGCTTGTATAGGTGACAGAGCACAGTTATTTACAAGATCATTATAATTTGTATATTTCTAGGCACTGTGGGGATCTTTCATTCTGCCATCAAAAGATCTACAGAATAATGTTCCCATCTCTCTAGAACCTCCAGGTAAGTGGTTTAGAGTTCATGTTTGTTTTGTTTAACGACACCACTAAAGCACATCATCGGCTGTTGGATGTGAAACATTTGGTAATTTTGACATATAGTCTTAGAGAGAAAACTCACTACATTTGTTTATTAGTAGCAAGAGATCTTTTATATGCACATCCTAGACAGGATACCACATACCATGGCCTTTAATACACCAGCTATGGTGCACTGGCTAGAACGCGTAATAGTCTAATGGGCCCACCAATGGGAATCGATCCTAGACTGACGGCGCATCAGCCGAATGCTTTACCACTGGGCTATGTGCCGCCTTAAATGTTAAGTGGTTTATGCAGGCTTCTAGATTATGGTAGCCCCACTCCTATGGCTAGTGATATTCAATGTTGGGAGGGTAAATAACTATTATTGCCATGCCTGATGGCTAGAGAAACAAAATTGCCAAATGTTGCAGTTAAGTCTATTTTGTAAATATGAATATCCTGACCCCACCCCAACCCCCAGTGTTAGTTGTTTTAAGTGCTATCTCCCTCTTTAGGTGACATATCTGATTATTACCATTATTAACTTAAAGTAAAGTAAGGCTAGTGAAAAGAAATTCTAGAAGCCCTGTTTATGTAAACTAAATGTATGTTTTTGCAGTGGCTGTATAAAGCCTGCTTATTCTATAGACCACATTCATGTTTAACTGCCTGGACTTACGTTTTTTTATCTTATTGATGACTACAGGTTTAAGTAGAATGACAGAAACATGTAACATTTTGTGCAGTATGCAAGTGTATATTCAAACTAATGCTGGTATGCTAATATTTAACATGATTTTGTCAATTCAGGTGTCATGCAGCATGGAATCTGTGTAGTTGAGGCAACGAATTTAAGCTTTTTCCTTGACAATGGGGGAGAGTATTCTACATCATTGCCATTTCAGGTTTGTGAGATTCTCAGTGTATGCAATCACTTTTTCTAGCTGTTTACTGTTAAAATAGGAAGTTCATGTTGCTGGTATTGGAAGATGCCAATTTTATTCTAAGTTATGAAAATGTGTTATTTAATAAAAGGTGGTCGAATTTTTATCACTATTTTTCAGTGCAGAATGGAAACGGATGTTTTAATTATGTTCCTCTTGAGAGGGAAAATTAATTGGCTTAAATTATTTAGCTCTGTTGAATTTGTTAACTTTAGGGTTGATCAACAGACTGTTTAATAACTTCAGTCTGCTTGGCTACAACAAAACAAAATGCAAGATTCATGATAAAATGACATAATCAATAACAATAATATACAAATGTTTAACTTCCAATGTAAAGTGTCCTTATTATGGTGTTTTATCAGTAGCACAAGGTAGGGCTCACTCAATTGGTGTCGGGCTCACTATATCTCCAAAATGTCCTTATGACACTAATGTTTTACCTTAAAATTGTGCACTGATTGAGATCCATCCCAATATAGCTATAATTGAAGTAGTAACAAATGTGTATTTGTTTTAGGTTTCTCATGTCTGGGTCATGAAAAATGGGCTTTTGTTTGAGAGGACCGTGTCCCATGCTGAACTTACAGCTCCAAAGAAGTAAGTGTTAACATCATTAGCATTATGTATTTAGCAAATAATCTTAAATTGGTAATACAGTGGAACCTCGTTAGTCCGGACTCCAGTAGTCCGGAATCCTCACTTTTACGGACGTTTTTTTAGCAAAACGAAACGACCACTCAGTAAAGTTATTCATTAATCCAGATATTCAGCTTCCGGAACCGGACGGTCTTAATTCTGAACCAAATGTAAAAAGTAAAGGCAAATTGCTTTGGTTGACCGGTCGCCGCTGATTGAACATAAAAGTAATCCGCCAATTAACGCTCAAGGAATTGACAGAGATAAAATGTCTGCGCGAGGTTTCACACCGCAGTTTATTAACTATTCACCTGTGTTTATTTAGTGTTAGTAGGATAGAGCACAAGTGTTCACAAGTGTTTGTTTGTTTTTTTAAATATAATTTCTTTTATCTATGACCAGACTGGCTGTTTTATTTTATGAAAAAAAAAAAAAAGTATTTTATTTTTAAAAGTGGGTAACTCTTGATCATACCCCATGATCTCGTTTTGTAACTACCCTCCTAACTTACCTGTATGATTTATTACTGAATACTGTTCATAATTGTTTTGGTGTCCAACTCAAGAGTATTGTCAGTCACCCAAAATAAAGACAAAGGAAACTTTTATATGTTATTCCTATCAAAACACTGGCTTGCGACTCTTTCACAAGTGGAACAATGCTCATTCAGGTTCTCACCGGTTTTGAGAGAGTTGTATTTCTGTGCTAGGGGTGGAGGGATGTATCATGTTGACGTTTATATTATATCAGTAGATATAGCAGAAATGAATTATAATTTCGCCATTTAATATGTTTAAAATATAATCTGTAAACGTAGAAACTTTAAACTAATAATGATTGTATATAAGTGAGAAACAATATGCATTCCTCAACAACGTACCCACTTCGTGGAAATGAACTCAACCATGTGGCCTAGATTTACGATATTAACCGGTATGACAAAACACGACTAATAAAATGTAAAACTTGTTGTCGCTAGTAATCAAACATTTAGTATCAACAATGCAACATGTCTTAAACAGTATTTCATTTTATTTAATCGCATTTTCTAACTTTAAGACGAGCACCTGGCAGTATACTACTGAATAGTAGACTGGCCTCACGAACATGCAAATAGCGACTTATTCACATCACGAGGCGGATCAACAGAACAAAACTGGTTGAAGAAATGTTTGGTTCTAAAAATCGAATGTGTCGTTTTTATTTTGTTTGCGAATCAAGGGAGGTTACTCATCACGTACATTTCAGTAATCCGGAAATTCGTTAATCCGGACGTTTTTTGTAATAACCATACTGTCCGGACTAACGAGGTTCCACTGTATATTGAATGTTGTTTACCCTGATATCAGGGTCAACAGGTTATAGATAGGAACTATAGACTTCAGGTAGGATAAAACATATTGAATTTTCACTAAGGTCTTGGACCTGGTGATATTTTATTTGTGCCCTTTTCTTTTTATGCCATCCTTATTATTTTCAGCATATAAGCATTTAACGCTGTACATACTGCAAGCAGTTTGATAAACATTCTTCCTAACATCAGATGAAACCTGTTTAAAGGTATTTTTTGTTGTGAAACACAAGACAACCCCTGCAGTTAAGTACATGTCTACGGCAAAAACAAAATGCCGTTGAAAAACCCCTGAATATAGTACAAGGCAAAAAAGTGCTGTGGAGAATTAAAAACTGCATGACATTGCTGATTGCCGTGGACAATTGCAAGGCTTGCAAGAAAATAGACCAGGAATTGTTTGTGTGGTTTTTTTTAATTTGTTTAGAAAATTACACACTTAATTGTGCCTTTTTGTTTTACAGAAATGCTCCCAATCAGACTGTTGTGTTTAGTCTGCTTCACCCATTGGATGAGGTGGCTCCTGTTATTATAAAAACTTCAGGTATGTCAGAGATTTTCTTTTTGAGTTTCTTAATATTTTTTATTTTATGTCATGATCAGTTGCTTGTAAGTAATTAAAGAGCAGCAGATTGGTTAGTGGATCCATTGATAATTTTTACATTCTCGTGGATGATCATTAATTACAATTGGTTTGGGTAAGGGGTGCACTTCTGTGTATATTTTTATCAGAATATTTATGTAATTTAGTATTTATTGTATAATGGGAGAGTAAAACTTACAAACACGAAATATACAAAGCAAATCATTGTGACAAAGAGGTTATTACCATTACGTGTTTAGGTATTGTCAAAATATATTGGGGGGGGGGGGGAGAAAACGTCATCTAATTAAATGCACCAAAAATAATTATATCATTTATTAATTCATATGTCTTGGTTTGTACTTGGCTCTCATTAAATTAAAATATTTATTTATCTATCTTATTTGTACAATTCTGACAGTTATGGGTGACTGATTGTCGTGAGTCTCTAACTTTATCCTTTATGTGCAGGTGTGGGTGATTGTCCCAAGGTCAACTACATGACAGACAATACTCAGAATATTGTGTTCACCAGCGAACAGCCCTCGTTGGCCTTTACCTACGACACAGTGATGGGTGTTCACTCGGCTTGGCAAGTTCGCAGGTCAAGGGTGGATGTGAGTGTTCAAGTCTTTGTTATCTGTTACAGGGTTCACATAGATTTGGAAAAGTTCTTGAATTTGAGTGGTTATAATAAAAAGCACTTGAATTTGTCAAAACCCATGAAAAGTGCTTGAATTTGAGTGGTTATAATGAAAAGTGCTTGAATTTGTCGAAACCTATGAAAAGTGCTTGAATTTGAAAAGGCTTTTAATTTGTTAAAACCTATGAAAAGTGCTTGAGTAGTCAAAATGAAAAGGCCTTGAATTTGTCAAAACCTATGAAAAGTGCTTGAATTTGAGTGGTTATAATAAAAAGCACTTGAATTTGTCAAAACCCATGAAAAGTACTTGAATTTGATCAAATTGACTTGAAAAATGTAAATCCAGTTGATATACTCTCACATAATGGTCTCGGCACCATGATTGTACACTGTTTGTGTTTGTAAAGTTTGTGTGCCTTCAGCCTAATGATCAGAATATCCTGCATCTATTGGGCAAGTGGTCCAGTTTGTTAAAACGTCTGCTCTGTATAAGAATTGTTTTTTTGTGAATTTATCGATGTATAACAGTCACAAATTGTATAAAATCGCTTCGATTTTATACAATTTGTGACTGTTATACATCGATAAATTCACAAGAAATGACAAACAATTTGTATAATTACAAACAACACTTCTATTTAGTTAAAAATCCACAAAAATCAGTTTGTAATATCCTTTCCATCACCTGTTTTATGTAATGACATCCCATTTGATGTTATTGTTTTTAAGTGATGTTGTCCAATCATAATAGAGTGAATCGTATATGGGTGGGAAGTTTGTAATTGTAGTACTATACTAATGTTACTTTTAGGAAATGACATTTTCAAAATTTAGTGTTTCTCCTTGTTGACAAAGGTAATTATTGTTACATTATATCACTACTGTATTAATTGGAAAACGAAGGTAGGAAACAACATAGTTGGGTGGTAGAATGGTGTAGGAAGAACACTACATACATATATGTATCAGGGCTAGCTCTGGCACTCGACTAATTCGCCATTCACGAATTGTGAAAGGTTTTGGCAAATTTTATTTTAATTTGGTGAAATAATTTCAGGTAATTTTTTAGAAAATAGCTGTCAATTTCTGCATTTTTTAAAGTTTTAATAGATAATTTGGCAAAATGTTTTGTTCACCCAGAGCTAGCCCTGTACAGTAACATATACCATTGCCCTGAATTTTTAATTGTTATTTTAGGAGCAGTCTATGTTGTCGGCGATGTTTGAGAACACAAGTTTTATGAGTATGACGACGCCCAATCTGAACTACTCGAGCAGCAACCACTCAAGAATCTTCAACAACATATCGAGTCACTCTCCGGGCATGTCCCCGTTCTGCAGTCTGTCTGGTCGACTGACGTCTCCCGCTAGTTTCTCACGCTCACAGAGTCCGGGATTCTCACATATAGCAGGAGTCAGGTGAGATGAGATTGCTACAAAAAGCAGGGCTAACTGCCACTCGCCAAATTCGCAAATTGCAAATTTTAGGAACAATTGACCAATTTTATTTTAATTTGGTGACAACAATTTGTGTAATATTTGTTTTAGGTGGTAGTTTCTAGTATTTAACTGTTAAAAACCTTTTGAACATAATAACATTTCCTTGTAGTACTGACAGAACTAGGTTACAGGACATGGTAAGTGTTTTTATGTAATACATTTACAGCCTTTTGTTTTCTTCCAGTTGTGGGTTTGATGAATAATGTTTTTAGTATCGATTTCTTTCTTCTTTCATGGTGGTAAAGTTCCTTGATTAGTAATTAAAAGTTTTTTCCTAATTCCTAAGGTACTGACAGCAGCTTTTTTTGAAAATATTTTTCTGCTTATTTTATCCATGATCATGACAAATGTTATTGTCTTATTTCAGACATCGGAATAAGTATAGTGTATACTGACACAGTGAAAACCCAAAAACAACTTTTCATTGCAAATAACGACAAACTATTAATGAATTGATGGATAATGTAATATGACATTAATGACTGGTATTCATGAGATACATTCACATGGAAACATGGCCAGTTATCATCAGTAACTGAGTTGCATTCATAATCAAAAAGTTCAATCTCCCCATATCAAGGTCAGTATCACTTGTGTCCACCATTGGCCCGTGAGCATGCGTGAAGACGACGGGGGAAAGGATTGGCACAAACATCTCAAATAAGCCACAGGAATCTTCCTCCACTCCTCCTGCAACGCCTGTGCAAGCATGTTTAGATGCCTGTTCTTTTCTTTCTCAATTAGTTACGTCCACTCTTTGTTTTCAGCCGATCCCAGTCACCTGCTATGACGTCAGGCTTGGCTCACAAGTTCCAGAGTCCCTCACAGAACTGGTCCCCAGCAGCCTACCTACGAACACCAAGTGCTGCCAATAACTTTTCTATTATTGGCAGTGAGAGTTTTACTGACCGGGTGAAACCAATCCAGCCGGAGGTGTGTTTGGAGCACATATGGACCGAACCTGCACCTCCTATCAGGTGGGTTTTCTTCTGTCAGGTGACGCCCACGATGTTGGGACATTGTATGTTGCCATGTGGTTGTCAGGCTATTTTAGTGTTTGAACCCTAGGGATATAAGCACCTACCAAACAAACAAACAAGGATATTTTATTAGAAAGTAGACACATAGTTAGATATTCTGTTGTTCCATACATAGAGGTGAAAATCCCTAACAGATGTTTCCAGATTTTAGCACTACCCAAAAATTGTTTCTGTGTTCTTGTTCTTTGATGAAAAGCTTACAGTAACTGTCCTTTTTAAGATATTTAAAACTTAGCTGGTTTCCTTTAAGATTAAGAGTTTGACATCGAATAACCGGAGGCGAGACGTAGCCCAGTGGCAAGGCGCTCACTTGATGCGCGGTTGGTCTGGAATCGATCCCCGTCAGTGGGCTCATTGGGCTATTTCTCGTTACGGCCAGTGCACCACGACTGGTACATCAAAGGCTGTGGTATGTGCTATCCTGTCTATGGGATGGTGCATATAAAAGATCCCTTGCTGTTAATCGAAAAGAGTAGCCCATGAAGTGATGACAGCAGGTTTCCTACCTCGATATCTGTGTGGTCCTTAATCATATGTCTGACCCCATATAACTGTAAATAAAATGTGTTGAGTGCATCGTTAAATAAAACATTTTCCTTCCTTCCTTCGAATAACCGATGTTTAATATTATCAAGCAATATGCTCTAGAAGTGTTATTAAACAAAACAAACTTTAACTTTAGTTGAGATTGTTTTATTCTATCATGCTGTCACCATACCGAAAGATGTTTTGTTTAAGGTTTAGTAGCTATATTGTTCTAAAGTTAGTATTATGTTAAATAAAGTTTATTAGCAATACTTAGATCAATATAAGTTCTAGAAGTAGATTTTGAGGCAAATAATATATACATGTAGCTATCAACATGTTTTTGTTTTAGGGATGGTCCACTGGGGAAATCGTCCAAAGCATTCCTTTCTAAGGACGTCTGTGATCAGCAGTATTTGTGCTACATGGTTCCTTACAGACATCAGCTGAGGTGAGATGTTCTGAAAAACAGTTCTGCATTCACTGTCTGTATGTCTGTAACTTTACCCTTAAAAATCTTCTCAGGTTCTTTTTATTTTTAAATTCTAGCCACAAAGTTGGACAGAGTTAGTTGGAAGCATTGTAAAATTCTAAACTTATTTATTTTATTAGCTATTTATCTTTTTTCAGGAGACCAACCCTGTTGGTACCATGTGTTTAAGTAAAGCTACAGTGTTGCCTCTCCATCCTGTAACATTATTTACTAATTTAAACTGCAAACACATCTACAATTTCAGCAAACATGTTTTAACTAACATAGAATATCATCAGCCGCTTTGCTATTGTGGAACAAAACAGCTGAGAAACTGGATGCTAGATGATCTGGGCCATTTAACCAAATTTTAATTTGTTTTCAGGTGTGTCAAGTTTGAAGAAAGTAACGACTTGAGCAGAATTATCTTTGGTTCAGTGACAAACCTTTCGGCCAAAGATGCTGCTCCAATTGAGGTTTGACATGCAAAATGTTATATTGATATATATATTTACATGTTCTATTACCTAAGTAGGTGTGTAAATTTAAGAACATATCTTATCAGTGTTACCGACCACAAATTCTGCAAATAAGCCTTTAGAACCAATTAAAGGACGATGAATGTGCCTTGTTTAATATATTTAATGATGTTTTTTAAAAACATATTTAATGTATGTACGTGTATTTGTTGTTTTTAATAATAATTGCAATACATTAATTATTTAAATGCTATTCAGTCATCAGTTAATATTAATTAGTATTTTTTGTTACATTATTTTGGCAAACTCATGCAATTCGATACACGGGCAATTTCGCTATCAGGGGTTTTCCCTAGAGCGATAAGCCGACACGGCCCGTGCTCCCTTAGCCAGCCAAGTAAGCGCCTTCATGTCTGGTAAGCACCTTAACTGCAGGACCGTGTCGGCTTAATTTGTAACATGTATACAAAACAATGGAGCTGTGATCCGTAACGTCATTCACCACACATTATCACACTTCCATTTGGTATCTCTGCAATTCTTTAGATGTTCACTTTAAGGTCCATTGATCGCACTGTTTTAATTGTCGGCGGGCTTGTGCTGGTCACGCGGTACAGGTGATCGGCTACTACTAGTCCGCCAGATAACTGCTTGTTGTAATAATGTCTGTATGCTTGGGAATTACGCATCAAGACAAATCAAAGAAAATACCTATTAATTGAATAAACATCTTTGAAGGTGAAATTCTTGAATAAAACATGTCTCCATTATTTTAATTTTGTAAAGTCTTTGAACCAAAGTAATAAAAACAAACTGACACTGCATGTCAATTTGAATACACATGCCAGTTCAGGGCCGAAAGACATGTCGGCTATCCCAAGGGCTGAGTTCAGCCAGATCGAGCGAAAACCAAACGTTCGCTACACTGGTTTGTGCGCTTCACGTTAAACCAAATGGACACGATGGACACCAATCAAATATTTCGCGAACGTTAGGAAGAACGTTCGTTGGCTGAACTGAGGAAAGCTCTCAGCGTAATACATAATACACGTCACGCTTCAGAGTCAGTTGACACCCACGTGTCAAGAGACATCGTTGCGGACATGAACAATACGATTACACGGAAGTAAATCTTGATGTAAATGTGTAGAAAAACAATAGTTGTTTACATCAATGAATACCTAACTGCAGTTTTGTTATTTCCTTTGTCTTTGTTAATTTTGTACCTATGGTCGAGAGCACGCACTGAGATCGCGATCGCAGGAAATGAACATGCAGTATTTATACAAATTGCAGTTAAACGTACACTGAATTAGTTTACAATAATCGTATTTGTTAGATAATGCTAGATATGTATTTGTTAAACTGTGAGGTGACAAGCATTTAACACGACGCTGAAATCAACAGCAACAACATGGCACAAATTATGAAATTGTTGGGGGTGGGGAATTGATTTTTTTTTTTTTTTAAAGTTTTAACCCCCCCCCCCCCCCAAAAAAAAAAAACCCCACAAAAAAAAACCCAACATGATTTGATGGATTGAAGGCAAACACTTAACTGTTTTCAACCCACTACCCCACTTCTTTTGGCTTGATTTTTGTGTTATAATGATGCTATATATGTAAGCGCCTTAAAAAAATCCTGGGGAAAGGCCTGGCTATAACGACAAAGCGACCCAGGGACGAACATGGTCGTTGTAACGAGGTCTGACTGTAGTTGAATATACCTTTAGTTTAGTTTGTAATGTCTTGGAATATTTTAACATATGTGACTCTTTATTTGGGTAATAGTGGATTAATTAATATTCAAATTTTAATCATTTGCTAATGAATTATATTCTTTCAGTCCCTAGACATGCTGGTAGTCCTGGAACCAACTGGTTTCCTTGTCATATACAGTGGCATCACCAAGGTAGCCTATTGAATTATTTTGGTCTTACTTTGTTTCAGGAGTTACTTTGTTATAATTGATTTAAAAATATATACATAATGATTTGTTTTTATAAATAATGCTGATTCTTACACAAGTTTTACTAAATTAACTTTTTGGTTACATAACTAAGAGGTATATAAATGTTTTTGTTTGGGAAACCTATAAAGAGTTAGCCTGATATTAATAGAGTTAAGCATAACCAGAATCAGTGTTCTGTTCCCTTGCCTATCATAATTAACGAGATATATTGAGTATATGTTGAATGTAGTTTCTCTTTTCCCTTCTTTTTTGGAAGCAGAAAATTTCAGATCCGATGGAAGTACTAATGGCATATAGTGTCGAAAATATTAAATTAACAAAATAAAAATGGCTGGAAATAGTAATGGGTATTTTTTATTCCATTTTCTTGGGAGCCCTTGTTCTGTGATATTGTTCATAGAGTGGTGAATTATTTCTGATATGCAGTAGTACTGTGTAACTCTAGATAATATATTGTTTTGGAATAAGAACCAACTGTTTTCTAACAAAAAAAATTTGATTGTGAATTAGAAATGAATGTATGTGGTTCATTTGTTTGATTCAGATCAGCCATGTGTACATTCCTCTGCTACCGCTGGGTTCGGGCTCTCTGAGCATGATGCGAGCCACAACTCCAGTAGAAAGTCCATCACGGGGTGGGATCTTTACCTCCAGCAGGCCGCCCAGTGCACTGGATGCCAGATTTGATGAAGAGGTGAGAACAAAATAATTTATATTAGGGTCATGTTTAATAATTTTATCAGAGGTCTGCCTGTTTACATGTCAGATAATTATGAAAACAGAAAACACCTAGGGCCGAATTTACAAAGCCTGTTTATGTCTTACATATATGTGACTACATACATTTACAATGCTTAAACACCTGCATTTAAGAAAAACAGGCTTCGTAAATTCGGCCTTTAATGTTTTCTTGATCTTATTACTCTTTGTCAGGTTATGATTGAACAACTTATTTTATACTCGACACTTAACTAGAATTTAAGTACCAGTACTATCTTGGACAACCCAGCTGTTGGAGATGTCTGTATAGGACATAGGTTAATGGGCTATTGTTAAATGTTAAAAGTTGCCCCCTGCTGTCACTACATGGACACGTATCTTGGGGTTGTCTGGATAGGACAAAGGTTAATGGGCTATTCTTAAATGTTAAAGCTGTCTCTGTATGGACTACTGATTATAATACATACTATAACTTTTGATATTATGACGTGTGTCCTTTTTTTTATTCAAGGCGATAGACATTGTGCTCCAAATAATCACACTCAAATTAAGTACAAACATGCTGACCTTCAAACATTTCACCTCAAAACCAGTCAGATATTAAGCTTTAATTAGATTAAAATCGCTTTAAATGCATTTCTGAATATCCACAACTCTTCAGCAGCTGTTAATACTAATAGCATTATGACACTAAAAAGATGTCACTGCTCTCAGAACAGACTACAAAACATGTTGCTCTCAAATTAGTGAGATCTAAAGCCCTACATTTTTCTACTTTAATATCAGTACTAGTAATTTGTTTGATTCCAGGTGAACCAGATTTCGCCAGTTCCAACAGAAATGGATGATTCCTCTAATTTAGAGGGTTCCATCAGTGACATGCCTCCACTGGGAAACAGCTTTATACAGATTCTGAGAGACAATGTGGACAACAGGTTTACTCTTGTGAGTTTTTTTATTTTATTTTCACATTACTATCAAATTTTAATTTTTAATTAGTTTCAATTCATTGATGATTTGTAAGTGTGTTCGCCAGTCTTTTATTTAGTAGTGTGGAACCTATTGTTCCTAAGGCTCAATGGGTAGGTGTAAACCACTTGCACCGACCAGTGATCCATAACTGGTTCAACAAAGGCCATGGTTTGTGCTATCCTGCCTATGGGAAGCGCAAATAAAAGATCCCTTGCTGCTAATCGGAAAGAGTAGCCCATGAAGTGGCGACAGCGGGTTTCCTCTCAAAATCTGTGTGGTCCTTAACCATATGTCTGACACCATATAAAATGTGTTGAGTGCATCGTTAAATAAAACATTTCTTTCTTTCTTTCCTATTGTTCCTATTGGTTGTTATTTTTGCCACACTGGCAGCCTCAACTTTTGCATGTAAATAAAAAATATATTAAAATTCTTTTTTTTAACATGCATTGAGATGAATATTTATGAATGCAATTATCAACGGTATCGAATGTGTTTATAGAAGGCGTGACATTTAATTCCTCAGAATTCTTGTTTACTCTATATTCTGTTACTTGCAGAAAACTTCATTGTCATTTGCATGTTGTTGTCTAAAAGTGAAACTTAACAAAGCTATTTTTTTATTTATATTTTTTGTTTTGTGTATTTTAGGAGTTACTAAATGGACAGATGTGTAGAACAGCAATGCCACCAATTGCCAGCTCACCAGGCAGTAAGTATTACCTTTTTTAAAGAAATATAAAGTGATTTTACTAGATAAGAAACAAATATTTTGGATTCTTGCAAATGTAGCCAATCATTGATCTGATTAAAAAGACAAATATTTTAATAAATAATTCTAGGTTGCCTTTCTCCTAATGGAAAATCAAGTAGAAGTTTTTTGGACAGTTTGTACTATTATAGATGATATGGCTGCTTATCAGAGCTGACTCCCGAGGTTTGTATTAAATTTGTATGTGTAGTACACCAATAAAGACAGACAGCTATATTACGGTAATTAATATTGGTTTGACAGAATGTACTGGCTTTTTTCTTTTTTTTAGAACTATATAACATAGTTGCTTTCTTTTGGTGAGTAGCCCAGTGGTAAAGTGCTTGCTTGATGTGTGATCGGTTTGGAAACGATCCCTGTCAGTGGGCCCATTGGAGTATTTCTCGCTCCAGCCAGTGCACTACGACTGGTATATCAAAGGATGTGGTGTGTGCTAACCTGTCTATGGGATGGTGCATATAAAAGATCCCTTGCTGCTAATCGAAAAGAGTAGCCCATGAAGTGGTTACAGCAGGTTTCTTCACTCAATATCTGTGTGGTTCTTAACCATATGTCCGACCCATATAACCATAAATAAAATGTGTTGAGTGCATCATTAAATAAAACATTTCCTTCCTTCTTTTGGTAAAGCTTATTTTGTTTTATATTCCTAGTCGTTCTCTGTCTGAATGCTCTGAAGCACATGCTGCCTCGAAACACAGCGTTGCAGTTCGTGGGGCGGTGGTACACTGCTCGGAACAGTCCTGGAGGTCTGGCCGTCATGTCGGAGTGGAATCTCTTCTACAGAACTCTCCTCTCTCTGATGGGGTATGACACAAGCAGGTTGTCACTCACCAGCAAGGTCAGTTCCACGTTCCAGAATTCCATTTTATAACCATATTGTTGGCATTCACTAAACATATACCAATGATTGAGTTCCGAGTGTAAAATTCTGACTATATCAATTAATGAAACATTGAGGAGCAAAGTGATGTCATTTTTCAGCTTTTCATCTGATCTTAGATTCTTGTGCATAAAATAATTTTTACAAATTAGATTTCATTTGATGTGAAATGCTTTAAAATTATTCTAGTTTGAATATGACAGACTATTCAGCTTCTTAGATCATTGGAGCTTTTATTTTTCAACGAGTATCACATCCCTGAAAAAATAGGAACAGATAATGGAAGGTGAAAATAAAGTAGTAAATCATAAAGTGAATTTTTGTTTATTACTGTCCTTTCAGATTTCACTGTATTTATAATAGAATACAAAATGCTATATGAATTAGCATTTTTACTGATATTTGCCTTGCATTTCATTACTTTGATTTTCTGTTTTGCAGCATGACTTGGACAGCTCAATGTCACCAATGATGTCTAGTAAACGACCCAGACATTCTGATCAAGGCTCTGAAGATGTATGTATCATGGAAAGTCATTGATTTGATTTTTGTATCATGGAAAGTCATACATCTATGTCTTTTTTCATTTTTTCAATTTACATCATTGTCTTAGATACAATCTTAAAAACATTTATTTTTTCTCTCTCAAATGTTGTTTATTAATTTATATTTTAATGAAAATCTCATTCCTAATAAAAAACCAGAACACATTGTTTTATCAGTTTATTATTTCTGTTCCGTTATGGTTCCCTGCCTTTTATATTGTGAACTGATATTGCCATTTATATACTTACTTACTTACTTAATTATTATATTTCAGGATTGGGACTTCCTAGTGAATTCTAGCCATCATGCATTTGTAGTGGAGAACCGAGATCACGTCTACGGTTTGTCTCCGTGTACTGTAATCCCGGATAGGACAGCCTACTCGAAGCCATGCTGTATCAACAGCTCGGCTCCACTCTTTCCACACTGCCCAGCCATTATGCTGGCTCTGCATTTGGTCTATGAAGTAAGTCATCTTTCCACACTGCCCAGCCATTATGCTGGCTCTGCATTTGGTCTATTAAGTAAGTCATCTTTCCACACTGCCCAGCCATTATGCTGGCTCTGCATTTTGGTCTGTGAAGTAAGTGAGAAATGGAATCAATATTGGTTACTAGGCATGGCAAAATAGTTTTGACCGTTATAGTTTTTTCACTGTTTTACAGTTAATTTGCATTAACATTTTACATAAATGATCAATTTTGGCAAATCTTAATGTGTTTGTGATAGTTTAAAATTAATTAGATGCGAAATAAGAAAAATATGGATCTCGGAAACTTGGGTTGCAGCTTTAAATATTATGGCATCCTTATCAATACACACCCCTTATTTTTTACACATGACAAGTTGTCTGTTGAGATTGTGAATTAATGTGATCTGAGCAATCTGAGAAAATTGAAAGGCAAATGAGATGACCTGCTGCTTATTGCAGAATTCATGGAGGCAGTAAAATTCCTGATTTGACTCTTAAGGAGCATAAAGTAATTGAATGCAGAAAAAGATGATCTGCATTTCAACCCTGTATGCATTCTGTAATTAGCTTCATCTTGCCTGTCGGCGGCAATTAGCTTAACTTCAGGAAACAATCAAAAATAATTTCCATTCATATTAAAGCATTTCCATTATTCCATTTCTGCCAAGCTATTTTTAGAAACAGTCAGAGTGACATCCCAACTCCTGTTAATTATCAAAAATTAATTAATGAATGTTTAATGACACCCCAACACACACACATACACACGCACGTGCACACACACACACAAATGCAGATTGGCTGTTGGGTGTCAAACAAAGGTACGTATATGAATGAGAATTATCATAAAAGTAGAAACTGACTACTGTGCTACACCACATTTTTAGAGAATTTGGAATAAATATATGTTATATATATATATATATATATATATATATATATATATATACTCACGGAAAAAGGTTCCTGTGCATCAAAATTTCAGTAGGACTTATATTTTTAAAATTTAAAAATATTGTAATTTACATAGATATACTATTTATCTGTTAAAAGTACGGTGATCCTCTCCTGCCTTCTGAACCTGAAGTACTGTCTACACAATGCTGGTGCGCCATCGGTGATGATGTAACAGAACAACGTACTGATGTATGGTCATATTCACTGACGATTTGCTGACGTGGCGTCACGTGTCGACTCCCTAAACATGGAAAATCCCTAGTACCCCTAAACTGTCAAGAACATCTCCGCAAATATTGCATAGTGTTCTGATGAACACCAGTGAATATCAAAATTACTAGCAACAGCGTTTGTGCCGTTCTAACCTCAATCATACCCATCGTTCGAAGGAGTCCATTTTCTGGGAGGCGTGGCATCACACTGACGACGATCAGAAACCAACAAAAACATTTTTCTGAGTGATGAGAATCCATACAATAGTTTTAAAGTCCAATGATAAGAAAAATGACGTCAAACAGGAGCACGTGACCAAGAATGCTAGTAATGCAACGTGAGATCACAAAGTATGAATAGTTCATGCAATTGACAGGACACCGCTGGAATATCGACGGGAGTGATTACACGTTCAGTTACTGAAATTTTTATAACCACATTTCAAGTAAATTATATTTTATATGCAATCATTTAGTGCACAGGA
Organism: Gigantopelta aegis; assembly: GCF_016097555.1. Lineage (NCBI taxonomy): Eukaryota > Metazoa > Mollusca > Gastropoda > Neomphalida > Peltospiridae > Gigantopelta > Gigantopelta aegis. Next base: position 77,881,066 of record NC_054702.1, on the reverse strand, counting down.
ACTTTTTTCCACGAGTATATATATATATATATATATACTGAACAAAAAAAGAAACTTCCGATTTGTACATATAGTATTTGTTGTGTTAAAGAATTCATTGTGTAATGAAATTATATAGGTAGTATTAGCCTTGAGCTGTATTATCAGGATTCATGAATTTTATCGATTATTTTTGCACCGTTAATCGTCGACAACGTGAAATTCAATTTGCACTTGCATGCATGGTTCGACATGTCCCGTGTAGTATTCGGTCAATTTGTTTTACTTGTCATACTGACATTGTTGTCAAGTGAACGAAAACGCTTCAAAATTTTAAAAAAAATTAAAGTTTTTTACATTGTAGCATTTTTAGTATGCCAAGAATACCCAATAATTTACGCGAACGGGCGATTGGCATGCTTGATGCTGGCATGTCAACAGAAGACGTTGCAAGGCATGTTGGGAGTTCTAGTCGAGCGATACGAAATCTTCGCGTAAGATTTCGAACGACAGGAAGCACCAACGACCTGCCATGTCGTGGATGTCCGCGTGTTACAACGCGTGGTCAAGACCGCTATATCATGAACACGCATTTGCGCAATCGATTCCAAACTGCGACTGCTACTGCTGCTAACACACCTGGGCTTCTTAATAACCGAATCAGTGGGCAAACTGTTTAAATGCTCAACATTACCGTGATGACATTCTCGCTCATCACTTCATTCCTCTGTTCCATAACAACGCCAACATCTCGATTTTTCAGCATGATAATGCCACCTCTCATACAACTAGAGACACTGTAAATTTTCTTAGGACAAATAACATTGATTTCATTGATGACTGGCCCGCTAAAAGTCCTGATCTCAACCCCATCGAGCATGTCTGGGATAGTCTGGACAGACGATTGAGGTGTCGTCGCAACCCACCCGCTAACGTCAACGAACTTCGTCAAGCGCTCATTCAGGAATGGAACAATATTCCACAGGCAGAAATCAACACTTTAGTCAATTCTATGCGTCTGCGATGCACTGCAGTGGTCAATTCAAGAGGTGGTCATACCTGTTATTAAGTGGGTGTTTTTTTTTTAACCCCTACCACACTTGGTCAAAATTTCTCCCAGTTTCTGTTAACCTATGTCCATGATTTTTGCACCAAACGATGCATCATGGAACACTCTTTAATTATTCCCCCAGTTTGTTTTCATCAAGTTATGTTCAAGCAAAGTTAGCGGAAGTTTCTTATTTTGTTCAGTATATATACATATACATATACATATACATATACATATACATATATATACAGTTATAATCTAAAATTTAAAATTAATTATATATATTTATGTGTGTGAAGTTGATACATGTAGTGTAATGATGGCAATTACTTGTTTCCAGGAAATGAAACTGAACATCACATTGTTGAATGAGCTGAAAGAACTGGCCCCTCTCTTATTCCAAATAAGCTGGTATGATTTTCTATTGTTCTTCTCTTTAACATGTATTGCAGATTATTTTATTGCAATATTATACTATAACGGCATCCAAAACATTGAGACTGTGCTGTGTAACATGCCTTATTATCAATGAACTGATAGCCACACTATTAATAGCTACACTTATAATATATCTCCAAACTATTCTCAAATAACTTGATTTGCCTTTTTATTTAAGTACAAAATTCAAGCATTATTTTATTTGTTGTTATTTCATTAAAAAACCTAAATTGTGAGGACTTTTTAAGTACACAGTTCAATTTCAAGTTTTTAAAAAACTTTAAACTACATAGTTCAAGTTTTTTTTTCTGTTTCTGCTTTCAGTGATTTGAAATGCATTTCCTACATGGACTACTACACCCGTGATTTTCCCCGACTCTTTGACCAGAAGGATGATATGAGCCAGATTAACACAGGTCTTACCAAGTTATCTAGTACTATTCAATGACAAATATAATTAAAAAAAAAAAAGCAATAATAACTTTTAGCTTTGCAGCGATTATATTAAAGTCACTGACCCAAGTTTGAAATATTTTTATATTTTTATTTACCCTTAACATAGAGTTGAAAATGTGTTGCAATATATTTTGATAATACAATGTTTCTGGTCATTCTGATTCAAAATTAATTTTATGCAAAACGAAAAACTACATGGGTTTTTTTAGTAACTAGATCAGTAACTTTTTCTTTGCTTTAATTAAGATAAATAAGCAGTTGTAAATTCATCAGTTCTTTTACTCTTAAAATATTTTCAGTTTCATGTATTTATTTATAAATTTTGTCCTACTTGCTTTTTACACAGACCACTTGACGAAGATGCAATACCCTCAGTACTTCCCCAGCCAGGTGCCCAGTGTTTATTTCTTCATATACAACAGTCTGAATGGGCAAGACCAACAAGCCATGCTCTACATACCCATGGTGTGCTCAAACATCAACAACATCATATCTGTAAGCAAGATGTTTTTTATTGCATACTGCACTGTATGCATTATTTATTGAATACTTACAACATAATATTTGTAAATTTAGACAGGTTTGTTTTTCAATTTGTAATAAAAATGCATTTGACGTATCATGGGTAAATTAAATTAAAGTAACATTGTCTATTAGTGAGGCATTTCAGTAGTGCAAGAGGTATTTTGTGTTAAAATACAAGCATTTAAATGACTATATGAGGCATTTGTATTGTATGTTCATTGTACTATGTATATATTGTGTCGTATGAATTGTAATAAAATACTTAATGCCTTGTCATTTGGTATGAATATATTTTTAAATCTAACTTAACATCTACTTGTCTAGAATGTTCATTGTACCATGTATTCATTGATAAATTGTTATAAAATACTTAATGCATATAAGTGAGGTATTAATGTCGATTAATATGAATATTTTCCTTTTGTTAATGGTAACTGAAAATCTACTTGTCTAGAGAGTAACATTTGTATTTTAACATTGTAATAGAGAATGAAGATCAAGTGTATGATTTGTCTCCATTTAACAATTTCAGTTATATGCCATGTTACTGCACCGAGATTTGCCTACTGAGGTTGCCATTGATAGATGCCTGAAAAAAATTGCACCTGCAGGTATGAATTGTTTTATCATCTGTTTATTGTTATGTAAGGCATATGCTGTTGTTTTAAATTAATACACCTTGAATTTTTTTAAACTGAGCCACTGATTACAATCAACTGTTTTGCAGGTCACCGGGCTCCGACAGCTGATGCATCGATGTCGCTCAGTTTTCTCCAGACAGCACCAGTTATGAACACTCCAGAGAGACTGGTCCTGTCAATGACCCAGCTTGGTAAAAAAACATTTATCTACATGTCGCTTAGGGCTTGAAATCCAGGAATGATCCCACATTGGGGGTGGGTGTAAAGCTTAGATTACATATGATGTGACTCATCTCAACTGTTGAGTTCAGATGAATCATGTAGAGTGTATTGAAAAACCGATCGTCTGTGACTGATTTTTAGTTTGCACGACACCATTTGATACGACAAAACATGTTCGGTTTCAGATGACAGCCATCAAATAGTGTGAACAGGTCGTAGTTCATATCATTACCGCCCAGTTGAGTCGCGTCGTCTAATGTGATCTAGGCTTTAAACTCGATGCTGTCTCAGGATCCATCACATTTAAAATAAATAATTGGAGTCTGTATACATTTGAAAACAAATCTGTACTTCCTACCCTAACAAACATCTTTTAGTAGTCTTAGAAAAACAGTTACCTTGGCCCATATTTACAAAACAATCTTAGCCTACGAAATAGTAAAATTATCATAACCTATGACATCACTATGGCGTGTGCTGTAGTGATGTCACACCCTAAGATGGTTTTACGATTTCGTAGCACTAAGATAGCTTCAAAAATATGGGCCCAGTATGTGAGAAACATTCTACAAAGTATATACATCACAACTTCATAGTAAATTTTAATACAAATTATGTTTCTTTTTCAACAGTGTATCTTTTTTTTTCATTCTTTTTTTTTTGGCTGGTTTGGTTGAGATGGTGGTGTGGTTTTTTGTGTTTAGGTCTTTTAAAATATTTTAGTACCGTATATTGTTGTGTATTAGCCGACTTTTGAAGTCTAGAAACACTTTCCAAAAGAAGAGAGTCGGCTTATACACGGAGGCAACAAATTGGGAGTATAAAATTCCGATCGAAAATACGCCGACCTCGACTTATAAATTTTGATCAGACCCTTAGCCTTTCACAGATTAAGTAACAATAATTTGTGCACATTGTAAATAAAACACCCCATCATGCAATATTATGCAGTTTTTTGTTCTTGAATGCATTATAAGTTTGATGAATATTAATAAAAAAATTACTTGTTTTATTGTCATTTCAATGGTAAAAACGTATTCTTGCCAACTGTCCGCCATCTTTGTTTGACCTATGCTGGGACCAGTCTTTCATATAGCAAATTTAAGATACAAAACAGTGTTTTTTCTTCAAACAAGTATTATATTTCTAATATTATTGTTTTGTTGGGAGGGTGCATTAAACTGTAAAGTAATGCCATAAATAAATTAAGCTCATTATTAACATTACCGACTGAAAAAACATAACATGAATTTCAGGACGATAATTACTCCCACAATTGTCACATGACCATACCATATACAGTGACAGCTACAGTCATGGACTGCATGATCTTTTGTTTCTGTGTGTGTGGTGGGGGATTAAACATGCCTCAATGATTTTACTTTTTGCTGTCCAGTGAATAAATTAATTACTTGTGTGCAGTGATATGTTGTTACAGCTTGAATTATTTATTTTTCTGTTATGCTTTATCAGTTCTAAATTATTTTTAACGGCATGGTAGATGGTTAGCATTGCCGCATTGATTGCAATCGTGATTACCGTTTTTGTAATAATTAAAGGGAAAACAAATATAATGAACAAGAAAAGCACATGTCTATTTGTTGACAGTATTATTGAAATCGATACAACATACAACTGGACAAAAGATGACTTAGGCTTATACACAAGGCCGATGATTTTGTACTAGATATTTAGGGTCAAACTAAGAGGTCGGCTTATCCAAGGAGTCGGCTAATACACGGCAATATACGGTATATTATTCTTACAGTCCGTCAAATTATATTTCAGCTAAATGATTTGTCACGTTACAAAGCTTTTATATACGTAATTCAGCTTTTAATGTTGATGTACATTATTCTGCAGGGATTACAGACACGGACCTTGACTGCATGCCAGTGGGCATTGCTCTTCCCTTCAGAGAAGCCATCTTACATTGTAGATGTAACCCACCTTCTGATTGGCCAGAAGAGGCCTATATTCTGATTGGTCGTCAAGATCTGTCTCAGTTGATAGCTACGGAAACTCAAAAACCCAAAATTCCATCAATGAGTTCATCAACACACCAAGAAAAACAGCCCAAAGAAGAGGAGGATGGAATGGAACATATGGATGAAGAGGTGTGCAGATTATTGTTTTGCATTATTATAATTTATCCTGCAACCACCGTTTCTTTTGGTAGAATAGGATGACGGATAAAGCAAAGTCATATCCTGCTACTAGCAAGATATGACGTTTGACATCACACGCATAGCCTATGTTACAAAATCGTTCATTTGACCTCTAGGTCATCGTACAATATGTGGCTTAAATAACAGAAATAATTGCTTTTCCCCTTAATGTTTATGATCTGCAGAATAAAGATAATATTAAACTGGTTAATGACGTCGGATATCTGCTTTATCCTGTTAGGCTGAATGAGAAATTCTGATCAGCAGATTCTCGCAGCATTTCCCATTCTTACGTTCACAGGATGAAGCAGATATCCCACATGATTAACTAGTTATTCTTTATATATGACATGGGGAAAGTCATTTGAAGGCTGAAATGTACCATGATTGAATAGGCTATATTTGTATAAATCAGTCAGTAAATGTAGTTTGTATAGTATATGATTATTAACTATTACATTTTTTATATTAATTTGTTTTTTAATTTTTTAATCTTTTAATTATTGAGATTAAACATTAGAATTATTTTCTGATGTGGTTTATTTTGGCACTTACATATGTATTTTTTGTACACATTGTAGATCTAATTCAATTTACTTGGTAGGTTTTGTGATATTTACAATATCTGTTATTGTGTTCTAGCACATTATTATCAACTAGGAAATAATTCAAGTTTTAAAGTGTTTGACCATATTACAGTAACAATGTCTGGTGGTGTTTCAGCTGTTGAAGTTGAGGTTTAATGATGATTTACGGGTACAGGAAGTTCGCCGTTTGCTGCAGTCTTCAAAACCGGCCAAAATTGCTCTTGTGCAGAGACCTGAAGTCAGGTTAGTGTTAACTGAAATCAGTTTGAAATATAATCAGGTTAATATAAATGTATTTTAACAATTAATTTGACTGTTTTTTTAATTATAATTACAAACTTTCTGCTTTTATACAATTTCCTCAATTCTGATTGGATGACGTTGAAGAAAAACTGAATGTTATCCTTCAATAAACCTCAGAAAATGACGTCATTACGCCAGCTGGGATGTCATTACGTAAAACAGGTCATGGAAAGAATGCTAGAAGCTGATTTATGTGTATTTTAACTAAATATGGGGTGTCCAGGTGCTTGTGCATACATTTTAGAAGAGGGGTGAGGGGCTAAACTGTGACTAGTGAAAGTTATAAGTGTTTAAGAGATCCTTCCCCAAAAAAGTATTAAAAAAAACAATAAAATTTACATGATCAAGGGGTGTCTTTGTAATTATATAAAATCTGTCCTTTTTTATATGAATTTATCGATATACAGCGCATAAAATTGTGTAGCGTAGTAAAGGATTTTAAACTAAACACTAGAAAATGACGTCGTTAGATCAAATGGGACGTCACTACGTAAAGCAGATCATGGAAAGAATATTAGAAACTGATTTATGAATTTATGTGTAGTTTTGTGGTGTTTGTAATTGTAAGAATTGTTTGTAATTTTTTGCAAATTTATGAATGTATAACAGTCACAAATGTAATATAAAATCACTTCGCTACGCTATGCAATTTTATACAATTTGTGACTGTTATATATCGATAAATTTGCAAAAAATGATGCACAATTCTTATATGTTTTGGCATTCAAGAGTTGTATTTTTGTCATGTTTAGACTACACACATTTTATTCTTCCAAAATAAATGTGGTAGAGACTGTATATTAGGGTCATGTTTTACTCTCTCTTTTTTTTAATAACTTGTTAAAATGTTGTGCCTCACAAATATTTTGCAATTTTCTATGTAGTGATCATGACTTCATTGAAGAACAAGAACGACATCTGTATTCTATCTGCATTCGAACTATGGCTCTGCCCACAGGAAGGTAGGAATTGTTACGTGTACCATGTACTAGATAGTCATATTTTTCTCATTACCTTATTCCATTAAGTTTTCACATTTGTGGGTTTTTCTGAATTTTTCGGGATGGTCATCATTAAGAGGATGCACAAACAATTATACATCATAATGACAGTCACTAGACAGTGATAAAAAATAAATGCTTTAATGATGAATATAATTCAGCATTATCTGCAGGGTATAATCAAATTTAATTCAAACACATTATCTGCTGGGTGTAATCAAATTTAACTCAAATACATTATCTGCTGGGTATAATCAAATTTAGCTCGCATAATGCGCGATCGATCTAGGATTGATCCTCGTCGGTGGACCCATTGGGCTATTTCTCGTTCCAGCCAGTGCTCCACAACTGGTATAACAAAGGCTGTGGTATGTACTATCTTGTCTGTAGGATGGTGCATATAAAAGATCCCTTGCTGCTAATCAAAAAGAGTAGCCCAAGAAGTGTCGACAGTGGGTTTCCTCTCACAATATCTGCTTGGTCCATAATCATATATCCAATGCCATATAACTAAAAAATGTGATGAGTGTGTCATTAAATAAAATATTTCCTTCCTTCTTTTAATCAAATTTAATTAAAACATTATCTGCTGGGTATAATCAAATTTAATTCAAACATATTGTCTGCTGGGTATAATCAAGTTTAATTCAAACACTTTGTTTTGCGTACAATTTATTTTTGTCTATTTCAGAGGGATGTTTTCACTATGCACATTTCACCCTGTTCCTACTGAACCATTACCAACTCCAAAACTCTGCCTTACAGGCAAAGCACCTCCAAGGTTAGAAAATAATAGTTAATATTTTAATTGTGGACTAAACATAATGAGACGTTTTTGTGTAAAAAGACGGTTGAAAGCAAATGTTATAATGGTTAAAATAAAATTTTCATGGTCGGTTAATTATTTGAAGTTTACTTCACTTTTTCATTCCTGTGTCAAGTATTAAAGACCTTTTTGCATTGAGTTTTTATTAGAAATTATTATAGCTGTCACAGACAACAGGTGGTTGATAATAATCTAATGTTTGTTTTTAATAAAAAGGAATAGAGAAACATTGATTACTTAAACAAATTAAACACTGGTTCAGATATTGTTGTGATAGATGTTTATACTTTGTCCACATATGTCATATTTTAATATTATGTGTGTTATTATAGGAACACAGCTGTTGATCTGAGTCACATAGACGTTCCAGCTAACATGGCGTCCTGGCCTCACTTCCACAATGGAGTTGCTGCTGGCCTCAGAATAGCCAACTCATCCCAGGTAGCAATACATAGCAGGTTTATTATTAAGATGACAACTTATAATACAAGGGATGGGATAAGCCCAGTGGTAAAGCGGTCGGTCTAGGATCAATCCCCGTCGGTGGACCCATTGGGCTATTTCTCGTTCCAGCCAGTGCTCCACAACTGGTTATTACAAAGGCAGTGGTATGTACTATCCTTTCTGGGATGGTGCATATAAAAGATCCCTTGCTGCTAGTCAAAAACAGTAGCCCACGAAGTGGCGACAGCAGGTTTTCTCTCTCAATATCTGTGTGGTCCTTAACCATATGTCTGACGCCATATAACTGTAAATAAAATGTGTTGAGTGCATCATTAAATACAAATTTCTTTCCTTTACTTACAATACACTAAAGAATATATTGCTACCAGCCTCGATGGTATAGTGGTTAATCCTCAGTACTGGCTCCCACCCAGAGCGTGCTTAATGGTTCATTGGGTAGGTGTATGGCCACTACACAACTTTCTGATTAACAGCTAACCGCTAAGTCACTGTCCTGGACAGATGACCCAGATAGCTGAGGTATGTGCCCACGACAGTGTTCTTGAACCTTAACCTTTAGACTACTTGATTAATTTTTGACAAAAACTATGTTGAGTGGGTACAAGTTTATAATTTTTACTCACATATATTCACATAAATGTTTTAGAAATACATAAAATAAAGTTCATATTTGAATCGGTAAGTATTATTTTCATGGGTTTTTCTAATTTTTATCATATTTTAGATGAGTTAATGTTGCTTAAATTTAGGCAAAAAATCTAAAAAGTTGCGTTTACTTACGGGCAGTTGTGGCCAGCTGTGTTAGTATTTATGTCCATTATTCCCAATAACAGTGGTTTTCTGACCAGAATTTAAAAAAAAAAAACGAACTACAGTTCATATCCAATATTTGGTGACTTGTTGTTGGTAAAACGATCAAATTTATTATCAAATTAGCTGTCACAATCAATCCTTGAAAATGACTGTGACGTGCCCCTAAATCTAAAGATACAGGAAGCTGAGTTGTCTTTCGTTTTCTGTTATCTAATTTTTTCTGGTGAGTGTTATGTGCAAAACGGCAGGAAATATCCATTGAGGAATGTACTATATACAGTGTACAGTATGTCGACTGGCGTGACGTCGGGCGAGATATCTCACCTGCAGTAAGAAGGTTAAGTGGATATAAGTACAAACATAAACTGGATTTATTTTTGCTAATCAAGGGGCAGTCTAAAAGTTTTATAATGACCTAAACTATTCTTTCGCACAGCCTTTGATGTATCGGTTGGGAGGGGATCTTGTGAAATGTAAAGATTACAAATGGGTAAATTACAAAATATTTGAGAATGCACTTTTTAGTAAGAAAGCAATAAATTCTACCCCCAAAAACGACTGTTTTCTTATCACTGTGAATGCACAAACTCAAAATGTTTTGTTTGTATCTGATTAATTTTTTTTCGTCAACTATTTCAGTTTGATTCGACATGGATTATGTATAACAAGCCCAAGCTTAACGAAGCTGCTGCGGTGAATGAGTATTCAGGATTTCTGATGGCTCTCGGCCTTAACGGACACCTCACCAAGCTCACCATTTTCAATGTGCATGACTACCTCAGCAAAGTAAGTGCAGTTGTCGTACTCAAAATAAAATATGATTAAAGGGACATACCCTAGTTTTTAAACATTAACGCATATTTTTTACTATTATAACTGTTTTTGATAACTTAAATCATACTTTACTTAGATTTTATTGTTTATATTATCAATTTCCGTACATTCAAAGTGTTTTTGGTCATCCTGGCGTTTTTAATATCACAAAATGCATTTCTCATATTTTTAAAAATGCACGTGCGTCTGAGAAGTAACAGTTATGGAGTCGAGTTTTAATCTATTTTTAGAGGGTATTTCTCCATTTCAAAGTCACAGACTAATGTTTCACTCAATTGTAACTTTATCCAAATGTGCTACAGATTTGTAGATTAACTAAACTTAGTGTTAATTTTTTACGGGTTGAAACTAGGGTATGTCCCTTTAAAATATCTCCTGTGTTTTTGCCAGACCCCACCTTTTAAGCAGAGCTAGCACTGTCACTCCTCATCACTCCTCATCACTCCTCTGAGACCAGTTCAAGGTGAGTCATTTTTAGCTCCCCTTATAGCATGTGAATTTATATGGTCTTAATATGGTAATATTTTAAGTGGCTCCACATAATTTACGGTAGGGGAGCAATTAATCACTCCTCTCAGTTTATTTGATGGCTAGGTCTGTTTTGCATTATTTTGTTTGGGTTTAGCATCTGGATGATTAATTTTTCTTTATTACAGGGCCATGAGATGACCACCATAGGGATTTTGTTGGGTCTTTCAGCTGCAAAGTAAGTGTATTTTAACTTCCTAATAATTAACATATCAGTTTAAAGTGAGAGCAAATGTTCGAAGTTTATATGGCACTGTAAATGTACAGTATGTTGGGTTTAAACTTTGACAATATAATTAAACTTTGAAATATTTTGTTAAGAAGGAAATGTTTTATTTACTGACGCACTCATTTTGTTAAGAAGACCTGAGTGGTCTGATAACTGGTAAGAGAGTTGCTTGCTTAGCATTATGTTAGATGGCTGAAGGTAACAACAACTTGAGGGTGGTTTAAAATGGATGACAGCTTGAGCAGGTTTGACTCTTCCAAATCTAAAAGTAATCATTATTTGATGTGTGTGTGTTTGATTGCAGACGTGGAACCATGGACATGGCCTTGACCCGTGTTTTGAGTATTCACGTCTTGGCCCTGCTGCCCCCGACCTCAACCGAGCTGAACATCCACCACAACGTCCAGGCAGCAGCTATACTCGGTGTTGGCTTGGTCTACTATGGCACGGGACATCTACACATGGCAGAAACACTGTTAGCTGAAATAGGTCTGTTGTACTCATTTATAGGAGTATCGGTAAACTTAAAGCTAATTATCCCATTATTAGGTTGTGTAAAATATTACTGCTTTTTTACTGTCAACTTACAAATTACATATAATTTATTGCTTAAATTATTAGTCCACTATTAGTTCACCAAGGCTTTGTTTCCATCTGTCTGAGTGACTGTCTGTCTGTCCCATATGCAGTTTTCTGGATTTGTTTTTAATTTGCAATGCTTTAAGATGTTGAGCTGAAATATTGTGTATAGCTTTATCATGTAGAGTTGCAGATTAAGTTTGACTTTCATGATTTGCCCATTTGTAACAGAGTTATGGCCCATGAACTTAGGAGATTAAAACATATGTTGGTTCGATATAGCAGTACTCTCAGAATGATTGTTACTTTTTTTCAAATACATGTTTCTGGTTGTCCTGGTGTTTGTAGTACCTCAAAATTAATTTTATGCAAACCTAATAAGTTAATTACCTCTGATTAATAGGGTGAGCAGCTTTTGCAAAGCACATTTAATGTAGTTAGCAAATGTGATCACATACTTAGCCGTTTTACATATTTTTAGTGTTTGTGCTGTTTTTGGAACATGCTGTAGCATCTGAATTGTTTTCTGTACTTAAGGTCGACTGCCAGGTCCAGAAATGGAGAACTGTACAGACCGGGAATCGTATGCTCTTGCTGCTGGTTTGGCGTTAGGACTTATCATGTTTGGGGTAATTGCAGATCACATTATTTTCACACTATGGCTGTTGAGCATTATTAAAAGAAGAAATTTCTGCTAATTTGGTCAATCTTATACAATATAATCACATATAAGGTATTTGGTTCATATAGAATTTATTTCCTGTAACATCCTTTTCTCCCATATGCCATTTACAGAACAGCTATAAGTACTGTTATCAGTTATGTTCTTTCCTTTGTGTTCTACTTTGATGATGGAAGAGTTACTATGGTTCTTTTGGTCATAGCTTCTGGTCGGTGTATTATGAGAACTAGTTAAACACTCATTCTGTTAGGTTCTTAAAAGTCATCATCATTTAAGATTGCTGTGTTTTTTTGTCTTCTTACAGTCAGTTATGGCAGAAGTGTATTTGTTTATTTTCAGAAAGGAAAGCAGGTGATTGGCCTCTCGGATCACAGCATGGCAGACACTCTGTGTCATTTTATGGTTGGAGGACACAGGAGACCACTGGTCAGTTCACTGTTTTGTAGATCCACATTTTAACTAATCACAGCTCAGATCTGAAAATTTATTAAAATTTATGAAATTTCAATCAGCGTTGGGAGGCTATAATTTTGTTACGCAGTTATTTCTAATATTTCCAGTTAAGGCTTTCAAATAAATAATATGTTTCAGTCAATCTGATCTTCTGCAATAAACATGTTAAATTATTGATCACTTTTATATAAAGGTTATGGGCCTTGCTTGGCAAAGCTTGTGAAAAAAAAATTAATGTTGATTCCCTTGGTATTTACATATGTATCATACATTCTGGTCTGTCTTTAAAAGGCTATGATAAATAACAACACATAAAAATATTCAAAAATGGATAATTTTTAACATCTATTTCATGTTCAGGAATCTGACTAAATATATTATTTTTGCAGCCCAACTTGTTCAAAGAGAGATGCAAAGCACCAAGCTATCTGAATAAGGTCAGTAACTAGATATCCTTTTACTATTTCCTTTTATATGTGTAACAGTAAAAATGTGGTGGAAAGGCAAACGTTCTAGAGATCAGACAAAAGGAATTACAGGAATGAAAAAATAAATAATATGTTGATTCTTTTTTAAACACAAATTAAACAAGTAATAACTGACAGCCATTTCCAAACTGTTATGGTAGAGTTTGTCATAATTATTGTTTTACCTGAAAAGATTCAGTCATGGGGCCCAGTTTTCAATCAATGTTATAATCTTAGTGTATTTTTCCTGTCACAAATTGTTTTCATAAAAAGTGTACTATTTATGTGGAAGTGATGGAATATATTTTCAAAAGCAGTAGGGTTGTAATTTGTTGTTAGCCGAGTTATATGAGTGAAACACAGACAAACATGTTAGTAGTATTTCCAACGATTGGGTGCTCATGAATGAGATATTTATTGTGACCTAATGAAGCATTTCAGGTAAATGTATTCTTTTAGTCATGTTTACTTCAGTTCATGTTTGATGATTTGACAAATTATAGTTAAACCATTCCTGCGTGTCTTTATGTACAACATATTCCTTGTGTTGTTAATAATACATGTTTTTAATTACAGGAGGGTAATTGTGTCAGTGTGGATGTCACTTCTGAATGTACTATATATTCCTTGTGTTGTTAATAATACATGTTTTTAATTACAGAAGGGTAATTGTGTCAGTGTGGCTGTCACTTCTGAATGTACTATATATTTCTTGTGTGGTTAATAATACATGTTTTTAATTACAGGAGGGTAATTGTGTCGGTGTGGATGTCACTTCTGAATGTACTATATATTCCTTGTGTTGTTAATAATACATGTTTTTAATTACAGAAGGGTAATTGTGTCAGTGTGGATGTCACTTCTGAATGTACTATATATTCCTTGTGTTGTTAATAATACATGTTTTTAATTACAGAAGGGTAATTGTGTCAGTGTGGATGTCACTTCTGAATGTACTATATATTCCTTGTGTTGTTAATAATACATGTTTTTAATTACAGGAGGGTAATTGTGTCAGTGTGGATGTCACTTCTGAATGTACTATATATTCCTTGTGTTGTTAATAATACATGTTTTTAATTACAGGAGGGTAACTGTGTCGGTGTGGATGTCACTTCTGAATGTACTATATATTCCTTGTGTTGTTAATAATACATGTTTTTAATTACAGGAGGGTAATTGTGTCAGTGTGGATGTCACTTCTGAATGTACTATATATTCCTTGTGTTGTTAATAATACATGTTTTTAATTACAGAAGGGTAATTGTGTCAGTGTGGATGTCACTTCTGAATGTACTATATATTCCTTGTGTTGTTAATAATACATGTTTTTAATTACAGGAGGGTAATTGTGTCGGTGTGGATGTCACTTCTGAATGTACTATATATTCCTTGTGTTGTTAATAATACATGTTTTTAATTACAGGAGGGTAATTGTGTCGGTGTGGATGTCACTTCTGAATGTACTATATATTTCTTGTGTGGTTAATAATACATGTTTTTAATTACAGAAGGGTAATTGTGTCGGTGTGGATGTCACTTCTGAATGTACTATATATTCCTTGTGTGGTTAATAATACATGTTTTTAATTACAGGAGGGTAATTGTGTCGGTGTGGATGTCACTTCTGAATGTACTATATATTCCTTGTGTTGTTAATAATACATGTTTTTAATTACAGGAGGGTAATTGTGTCGGTGTGGATGTCACTTCTGAATGTACTATATATTCCTTGTGTTGTTAATAATACATGTTTTTAATTACAGGAGGGTAATTGTGTCGGTGTGGATGTCACTTCTGAATGTACTATATATTTCTTGTGTGGTTAATAATACATGTTTTTAATTACAGGAGGGTAATTGTGTCGGTGTGGATGTCACTTCTGAATGTACTATATATTCCTTGTGTTGTTAATAATACATGTTTTTAATTACAGGAGGGTAATTGTGTCAGTGTGGATGTCACTTCTGAATGTACTATATATTCCTTGTGTTGTTAATAATACATGTTTTTAATTACAGGAGGGTAATTGTGTCAGTGTGGATGTCACTTCTGAATGTACTATATATTTCTTGTGTGGTTAATAATACATGTTTTTAATTACAGGAGGGTAATTGTGTCAGTGTGGATGTCACTTCTGAATGTACTATATATTCCTTGTGTTGTTAATAATACATGTTTTTAATTACAGGAGGGTAATTGTGTCGGTGTGGATGTCACTTCTGTACATGCTATATATTCCTTGTGTTGTTAATACATGTTTTTAATTACAGGAGTGTAACTGTCGGTGTGGATGTCACTTCTGTACATGCTATATATTCCTTGTGTTGTTAATACATGTTTTTAATTACAGGAGGGTAATTGTGTCAGTGTGGATGTCACTTCTGAATGTACTATATATTTCTTGTGTTGTTAATAATACATGTGTTTTTAATTACAGGAGTGTAACTGTCAATGTGGATGTCACTTCTGTACATGCTATATATTCCTTGTGTTGTTAATACATGTTTTTAATTACAGGAGGGTAACTGTGTCAATGTGGATGTCACTGCACCTGGGGCAACTCTTGCTCTGGGAATGATGTTCTTCAGCACAGGCAATGGGTAACTATATAAAACTGGAGATAATTATAGTCCATCCCAAGGGGAATGCCTTTTTCATACTATGGAATTTACTACAAGTTATTTATTTCTAAGCCAATTGTTTTCTAAATTGCACACAAAAATAGAAATTTTTTGTTATTTCCAAAACACTTGTACTTTTCCTTTTACGTCAGACCGAACTGAAATTAAGACATTTTTGTAGGAGGATGGGACAGTCTATAGGCTTATTAAGTTTTAAGGGGTGGAGGGGTGGTCATGCTTTCCCAGAAAATACGTTGAAACAAGAAAATTCACATGGAGCAGGGTGGGTTTGACCCTCAAGGCTCCTTCCACCTCTGCACATGCACCCATTAATCTCTATTTATTTTGTTTAATATCTGATATTTTTTAAAACCTTTTAGTGTATTTCTTGTGGGTTTCTTTCTTTAGGGCTGTTGCAGAATGGCTGAAGGCTCCAGACACACAGTTCATGCTGGAACATGTCAGACCAGACTTTCTCATGTTGAGGGTAAACGTTTGGATTTTTCATTCATTCTTAGCACTGCTTATATTGATTTAAATTTCAAGCACACTGTCCTGGGCATACACCTGAGCTACATGTATTTGAGAGAAGTTGGTGTAGTGGCCTTAGACCTACCTATTTAAGTACTCAAACAGAATAGGTTTTAATGCTATATAGTCTCGATTAAGGTCACATGTTTAAATTGTTGCTCCATGACAGGGGTATAGTCTAGTATAGGATCATCTGCTTGAAGTGTGGAAAGTGCTAGGATCAATTCTCTCAGCAGCACTTCAGTGGATCCATCAATGTTTCCCAGCTCCACCAGTACATCTTGATAATATATCAAAGATTGGTACAGTGTCCTGTGTTACTTAAAAAAAAAGTCTGTGGTGGTGTAAGTGGATTACTTCATTCAATTCATTCATTTCAACTTATTTTCGTGCTTCTATCCAGTTAAGGTTCAAGCATGCTGTCCTGGGCACACACCTCAGCTATTTGGGCTGTCTGTTCAGAACAGTGGGTTAGTTGTTAGTGGTCAGTGAGCGAGAAGAGGGTGTAGTGGTCTTAGATCTGCTACCCATTAATTCATTAAAACTCGCTCTGGGTGGGAGCCGGCACCGAACTGTGAACCTTGTACCTACCAGCCTTATGTCCGATGGCTTAACCACGACACCACTGAAGCTGGTTCTTCATTCAAGCACAGGGCGGGACGTAACCCAGTGGTACAGCGCTCACTTGATGCACGATCGGTGTGGGATCGATCCCCGTCGGTGGGCCCATTGGGCTAGTTCCTGCTCTAGCCAGTGCACCACGACTGGTATATCAAAGGCCGTGGTATGTGTTATCCTGTCTGTGGGATGGTGCATATAAAAGATCCCTTGCTGCTAATTGAAAAGAGCCCATGAAGTGGCGACAGCGGGTTTCTCTCTCAATATCTGTGTGGTCCTTAACCATATGTCTGAAGCCATATAACCGTAAATAAAATGTGTTTGCGTCGTTAAATAAAACATTTCTCTCTTTCTTTCTTTCTTTCATTCAAGCACTAGATCCTGTGACATGATTACATAATTTTGTTTACATAACCACTGCTGGAATTACTGAAGTTTGTTTTGTAATGCCAATAATAGTATTTTACAATAATGGTAGAGAGATTCATTAACAAGAAAGAAAAGTAAAATATTTATTCAGGGCTGAATTTACAAAGTGTTTTTTTCACGCAGGTGTTTAAGCATTGTAAAATGTATGCAGTTACACATATGTAAGACATAAACAGACTTGATAAATACGGCCTTTTGTGTGAAGTATTAGTAAAAAAAGATTATTTATGTATGAGATTTGTGGTATTTTTAATACTGGTATTGTATGCCTTTTGTTGCTAATTGCTATATGTTGTGCCTGCATTGGATGTGTATAAGGATGTGGTATTTATTTTCTGTCTAGACATTGAGTCGTGGACTGGTGCTGTGGGAGTCTGTGATGCCCAGTTTGCCATGGGTTGACAGTAACATTCCAGATGTGAGTTTATCTGCACTTAACTTTCTGGAGTTTTAACACATTTCAAAGGCAAAGAAAATGAGAATATTGATTTCCTTACCAATAATCCATATTAAAAGTGATTATTACACTGCTATTTTGTTTCTGTCTGTCTCTCCATCTGTCTCTGTCTAGCTCTCTCTCTCTCTCTCTCTCTCTCTCTCTCTCTCTCTCTCTCTCTCTCTCTCTCTCTCTCTCTCTCTCTCTCTCTCTCATGAAAGTGGGAAACTGTTTGGCTTTGTCTTGTTAAATTTAAAGAGCTAAAATTTCTTATTTATCTGAATATTGTTTGTCATATCATTTCAACATATGGATATGTATCTGCATTCAGTATGAACATAATTGTTTTAATGTTTACTTGTACTTTTAGATTGTGAAAAAGTATGCGTTCAAGAAGGGAGTGCTGGAGGAAGACGATGATACAGTTATTGACTATGAAACCATGAGGTAATAAATATCTCAGCTAGCTATAGTCAGACTGCATGAATCATCAGTCACTTACATTCTACAGTTTTCACATAATCTCAAGAGTACTTATACCAGTATTAATGTATATGTGTAGGCAAAGAGAAATCTTGTTGGGGGAATTTGTTTTTTATTACCACTGGTGGCACTTATAACAGGGGTAATAACAGTTAAAATTTCTTTGAGAAATGAACATGCATTGGTGTAATATGCAATATTATTGGATGATTTTGTGCTTACAGACTTATGACTTTGTACTAAATGTGACATCATCATTATTATGCATAAAATAATTTAGATTCTAGTGTTTGATTTATCCTAAACTAGTTTGTGTACTGTGTAATATTTATAATTGTGTTTTTGAGGGTTTTGTTACTTATGTCTAATTGATAGTATATAATGTTGGTTTTCAGTCAGGCATACAGTAACATAGTAGCTGGAGCGTGCATGACGATGGGTCTCAAGTTTGCAGGTTCAGCAAACGAAGCAGCATTCAATACTCTGGTACATTTATTTTTTTAAATTAAAAACCTTTTTAAACTATACTTCCATTTGAATATTTGTTATAATTGTCTCCCTTTGTCCTCTAGTAAAAAAAAAAAAAAAACTATTTTCAGCATTGGTCAAAGTTTACTGCTTGATTTTCACTTACAAACTTGTGTTATCATGGAGTGATTTGTGTTTTTAACTTTTAAACTATAAAAATATGAACTTACACATTTGCCTGTTAATCTGTGAATCTGTCATGATTATAGTTTCATAAATTATCTTAATTTAATGAATTTATTGCTTAAATTTTAGTGAACTAACTTAGCCTTTGTTTCAAGGAATTTAATCTTCTTTAGGCATTAACATTGCTGATGCACTTGTTTATTATAACTAATATCTAGTACATATAGCCTCAGTTTAGTTCTTTTTTAAATAATGTTTTGATGTTTCTTATGATTACTATAAACAGATGTTTTATTTTGTAGATGGATTGTTTGAAGAGGTTGTTTCTGATTCTGTCCACTTCAAGCTTCTCTGAACAGACTGGGAAGAGCACAATAGAGAATTGTGTGAATGTGATTCTCACCTCAGTTGCCATGGTAGGTTAATACGAATTAGAATTGCTCTTATCAATTTCTTGATATCAATGGTCACAAATTGTATTAAATTTATTTGGTAACCAATTTTATACTAAATTGGAGACATTCATCAATTCAAAATTTAAAAAAAGGAAAAAAGTGAGTACTAATAACATATCTCATACATTTTGAAATACACAAAAATAGGTTTGTTTTGTCCATGAAATGATCCATTTGATTAGTGATGTCTAGAATAAGCGACGTCATCCAATAAAAATTGTATAACAATAGAAAGTTTGTTAAACTCATTGGTATGTGCAACTTGAATACATCGACTTAAGAAACAAGAGGGTATTAACTTATTTATTTTCTATCACTATATTCCATAATTATTTCAGCTGGTTTTGAATAATTGTTTTTGGTATACAGACAAAATGAGAATGAGACAGTCTTTGTATATAAAATATTATACCTTGTGAATCGTGCCATGGACAGTTGAGATGATGCAATAGTTGTTTATCTCTTTGTAAAGGTGATGGCTGGATCAGGTAACCTAGAAGTGCTAAGAATGTGTCGAATGCTGCGTAAGAGAATTGGACCCCAGTATTCGTACATGGTGTATGGATCTCACATGGCGATTGCCATGGCAACTGGCTTGTTATTCTTGGGTGGAGGTCGGTGAGTACATAAAATTATGTATGGTTGAAGATCTCAGTTGTTGCATATTCAGTTGTAGGTGGGTCTTAATGTCAAAACACAAAGTGACAGCTTAATGTATAATTATGTGATTTTAAAAACAAAGACTAAAGTTTTTAATGCATTCCGAATGTATATTAATAACTTATTTTAACTGTCTAGGGTGTGTGTATGTACACACACTTGTTTATTGAAACACTGTGATATAGGTTTGTATAAGTTAGTAAAAGTGTAATTGTATTTTTTGCTTAAAGTTTGGTTTACTTGTTATTTTAGGTACACTCTGAGCACCAAACCAGAAGCCATTGCTGCTTTGATCTGTGCATTTTTCCCAAAGTATCCCACTCATAGTAATGACAACAGGTACTTGTATTAAAATCCATAGGAGAAAAAAAAAAGACATTTTTATCTCGCTTTGAGTCAGTAGATATAGATATTAAGTTTTAATTGAAATACTTTAACATTTAGGTCAATGTTAAATTTTGACATTCTGGTCCATTTCTCACAAACTGTAACTCCTAGATCAGTGAAACTTGGTTTATAGTTGCAGCTATGAATATTTATCTCGGTGCATGTTTAAAACAATATTTTAATAATTAATTTTGCTTTTAAATGACATCAAATAAATTTATGGCAAGACATTTAATTCTGTGGAATTTGTTTTTATGATTAGCTAAAATTATGCTTGTAGTTTTATTACCTAATTATTTCCCTTATTTGTATGGTAAAGAATATTGATTTGTGTTCTTAGAAACCATACTTGAAGTGTCTTTTGTAGATGAGTGCTTTGTACAATATTATAAATAGCAAAATAAATCATGTTAGCATAAAATACAGAAAATAAATGTAAACTGCTCTACTATACTGATGTGACTGTTATTGGTAAGAAGGAGCGGTATGTAGCCCAGTGGTAAAGTGCTTGATCGATCTGGGATCGATCTCCATAAGTGGGCCCATTGGGCTAACTCTCGGTCCAGCCAGTACACTGGTCGTGGTATGTGCTATGTGCTGTCCTGTCTGGGATGGTGCATATAAAAGATCCCTTGCTGCATTAGGACAAATGTAGCGAGTTTCCTCTGATGTTTACATGTCAGAATTACCAAATGTTTGACATCCAGTAGCCAATGATTAATTAATCAATGTGCTCTAATGGTGACGTTAAACAAAACAAACTTGTTATTGGTAAGGAATAAAAATAACTCTGATTTCCCACATTCCAGGTACCACCTGTAAGCATTCTGACACTTTTATATTCTACTGACGTGACTTATTAGTAAAGGAATAAAAATAACTGTGATTTTCTACATTCGAGGTACCACCTGCAAGCATTCTGACACTTGTGTGTTCTACTAATGTGATTGTTATTAGTAATGAATACAAATAACTGATTTCCTACATTCCAGGTACCACCTGCAAGCATTCCGACACTGAGTACAGATAACTCTGATTTACTGTATTCCAGGTACCACCTACAAGCATTCCGACACTTGTATGTTCTTGCAGCCGAGCCTCGCGTGGTCCTTCCCCGAGATGTTGACTCTGGCAAACCTTGCTACGTTCCACTGGAAATCAGATTTAAGGTGAATTCATTTTGGGGTTTTTTTTATTGTTGGGTTGTTAATCATGACCAGACCGTCAAAACTGGGCTCTTTATTGTATTCGATAGTTTAATATTTAAAATATGGGGGTGAATTAATAAGCTGAGGCATTCACAACTAGGTGATCCAACACCAGCAAAATTAATCTTTTTAAGGCATTTTCTTTTCTTTTTTATTTCTATTTTTCAAAATTCTCGTCACGACAACTAAGAATGTTTCTGGTGTCTTTTGAAGGCATTTGTTTTATTCACATCGTTTTGGTAAAATTACTGTAACTTATTTACTTTTTTCCAGTGATCACAATTTAGTTTACATTTCATGTTTAATTATTGCAGTTACACTATGATAGCATTGAATTTTAAAGTAGGTATCCTTTGTTTGATTGAGGTGTACTGACATGTCATGTTGTTTTCAGAACAGTAACATTTACAGCAATGTTACATGCAACTACAAGACTATTGCTCCCTGCATCCTTCCTGAGTTGGATCTCATTGAAGAGGTATGTGCAGTTGTTTTTTATTTGTTAATTCTCTGTAATTGTTAAATTTACTCAGCCCATTAGGTGTTCTGAACCTTTGCCTATTGGTAAGCAATAGTCCTTCCCATAGGGAGCGCCGTTTTCTTACTATCATGGTATTTGTACTACAAGTTATTTATTTCTGAGCCGATTGTCTTCTAAATTTCACTAAAAAAAAATAGTGCACCACGACTGGTATATCAAAGGCTGTGGTATGTGCTTTCCTGCCAGTGGGATGGTGCATATAAAAGATCCCTTGCTACTAATGGAAAAATGTAGCTGGTTTCCTCTCTAAGACTATGTCAAAATTACCAAATGTTTGACATCCAGTAGCCGATGATTAATAAATCAATGTGCTTTAGTGGTGTTTTTAAACAAAACAAACTTTTTTTTAAAGTGTTTATGGTAATATATTTTTTCCCAAAATTGCTTTTTATTTTTATTTAATCAACAGATAAAGGTGCTAGGACCAAGATATTGGCCGATTGTTTTCCATGCTGAGAAAAATTGGAATATTCTTCAGTGAGTTGAATTTATCACTCAGTTTTAAAACTAATTATTATTACCATGAATTTAGTAAAGCACAGTCTAGTGTTTATTTATTATTAGCCAGTGAGATAAAAAAAAATTAATTAAAGTAAAAGTCTTTAGATATCTGACATCACAGCTCTACAGCTGTTTATAGATGCTTGGTTTCATCATTGTTCATGAAGTTAGTATGCTTATTACAGCACCATTTATTTTAATCATATGCATAAATATTGTATTTAATGAAAAGCTTTTAAGCAATATAGTGTGGTGTAAATTCAGCATATGTTATAAAAGATATGTGAAATTACCAAATATTTGACATCCAATAACTGAAGATTAATAAATCTGTGTGCTCTAGTGGTGTCATTAAAAAAAAAAAAGTTGTGATCCATTAATAAAAACTAAATTGTGAAATTTGATAAAGGAATAAAACTCAAAACCTCGTTTAATATAGTACAAACTAAACAGGTGGGGCCGAATTTACAAAGCCTGTTTTTCTTAAACGCAGGTGTTTAAGCAGTGTAAATATATGTAGTTACATGTGTATAAATCAAAAACAGGCTTTGTAAGTTAGACCTTTGTTTTAAAACTGTATAATGATAATTCCATACATGGCTTCTAAATCTAGATTTAAGAGTTAAGTCATACAAAATGTGTTTTCAGATCTTTGCTCAACCAGAATGGAGAACTGAGTGTGAAGCAGAGAGCAGGACACTTGTCTTTTGTGGAGGATCCTCAGGTACAATGACATAAAAACAGTGCATGCAACTTATGTTTGTGTTTTTAACATAAAGTGTCAGCATACTAACCTGGGTACACTACATGGCTGCTTGTTGAGAACCGATTAATGGGTGAACAGCAAGAGGTATTTATACCACCACAGATGTGATAGTACATGACACAGCTTTTAATATACCTAGTGATGCACCCACTCTGGAGCTGATATTGGGATACAAAGCTAGTAAATGCCAGTTTAAATCCTGATCACATAGCCAAAGCAGGGCTATCTCTGGGTCAGCAGAAAAGTTCACCAAATTATCTGTTAAACTTAATTATTACTTGAAATTATTTTGCCAAATTAAAATAAAATTTGCCAATTGTTTTTGAAATTCACAATTGGCGAACTTGGCGAGTGCCAGAGCTAGCCCTGCAAAATCAACAGTGCAAATGTGTTCATTGTGTCTTTAATAATATATTTTTTATATGAAAATAGATAAAATTGTTCTTTCTTTTGTTTCCAGGGTTACAGGAGCATGTTGGCCAAGTCACTGATTGCAGATCACATCAGTCACTGCTCACACAAGGTAGCTTAATTATTAAATAATCTTGTGTGATGTTACATTGCTATATTTGAAAAGAGTAATTGGAGATTAAATTAATGACAGTGGTATGTTATTATTTAATCTGGATTCATTAGAAGTTCCATTATTTATCTGTTACATTTGCACATCAGTATTATGCCATCTCGGTACATATCACTACATACTTTAGTTTAATATTGTGGAAAGGTCAGTTCTGATTCAGACAATATTTTTGGTCTCAAAATATTTAATTTAGGTACTCATAAGTTAGTCATTGTATATTATTTTCATTGCATACAAAGATATAACTGTTTATTATTCCTATTTTCAGCCTGAAGTTGTGAAGGCTTTTGCTTCAGATCCTCGTATAATTACACTTGCAGAGTGCTTCCTGAAATCTGGTGACAAATTGGTAATTGACAGTTGTCTTTCCTCCAGTATTTGATTAGTGTATTTGACTGAGAATATGTTGGTCTGTCAATGAATTTATGAAATGAGAAAAACTAATTTCAGTATTATAGTTATACTAGTTATATAACCTGATATAGTGGAACTCTCATTTTATTAAGTTCTACAACATTCAACATAACCTTGAATTTAATGATATTATTGATATTATTGGTTGAAATTTAATTCTTATTTAACATGAACTTCCATAATGAAGCTGATTTTTAATATGCAATTAACCAACCTTCACATTTTATCAAATAATATTTTAGTATAAAATATTCCATTGTAAATGTATTTTGTATATGGTAACTTCAAAATATTTGCAAGGTAGATGTTTATTTGTTACTAAATGAAACTGAATGACAAATTACACTGTCAGAGATGCACGTGGATGGAACATATATTTTTGTTTAAGGCATTTTTTTTATATTGCAGTTTTAGGATTTAAAATCTATTTTAAAATATTATTTATTAGTTTCTTTATGAACTAGTTGTAATCTAGTTGGTATTATTAAAACAATCTTGATGAAGATTAACTTCATTGAAATTGCAAAAATGTTTTCTATGACAGAAACATTTTGAAATTCAGAGGAATGTCCATTGCTTGTTGTATTTATATTGTTTCGCAGTTTGTATGTAATTTTGTTACAAATTCCAGGACTGCCCAACACTGCGAGAACTTGCTACAGTTGTGTATCAGTGCATCACTCAGGACAAACCAGGGGCCATTGGTTCACACTTCGTATTGCAGCAGGTTAGTATGAGAAATTATCAGAGAACATAAATTATATGTAACAAACCTGCAGAAAAGAGAACTAAAGCTTTAAAATTATCAGCAATGTTGTCTTCTTAAAATTGTATGGTGATTAATTTATGGTTGCAAACTGATAAAATGGCAGTTGAATGTTATGGGTCAGAGCCTGTGGAGTGTATTTTAATGTGAGAGTGGGATAGTGTCACTTCCATGGTCTTTGCAGATGAAAATACATGTATTTGAGGGTCCAAACCTATTATTGAGGGGTTCAGATGCTCCCAGAAGAACGTTTTGAATTTTAGGTTTTCAAATACAGTATTTTCAGACATCTGAATACAATAACGTAAAAATAACCTACACTTTTTACATGACCTAGACAGAATTTTTCTATTTATTTTGTTTGTGAGTGATGGGATGGTGTGTTTTCTCTCCGACTGTCAGCTGATGATGCAATGCGAGTGTGGTATTCAAACGGCCGGCGTGTGGCAGCTAAAGTTTGTGCTGGCCTACTACAGATCGCGCCACCGCATCTGTAGCCTGGGAGACGAACAGCCCAAGCAGCTGCTGGACCTGGAGTTCCTGCTCTACCTGAAGCATCACGTGGAGAACCTCCTCGACAAGTGGGAAGCAGGTATAACAACATCGGAGATAAAACCCTTCGACATTTATCCACAATTATAGATTTTTAATCATCTGTACAATGTTTCTGGGTGTTCCACTGTTTTGTTCAGAATTGCCCGTATTATTCAACCATAAATTACAATGTGATTTTCGGCTGGTGCTTTGCATGCATTCTGAATGGGGATCACCATTTAAGACCATTCTGTAACCCAACCTTCAGGGTTATAATCAATACATTTTGAAAATGGTAACCATTTTGTATTACTGAGAATAACCTAAGGGAGGTCTTGATTGATTTGCAAGTAGTATATCTCTGGGAAACAGTTTTGTGCCAGTTTGAGGTTAGTATTCAGAAAGTAGTGGGTTGTCCTTTTTAGGACTTGGAGAACTTTACTAATACCGGTTTACTAATAAAAGTGTGGACTTTCTGTGTTTTAGCTAACGAAGACAAGCATGTCAGAACAGTAATTTGCATAAGAACCAGATGAATATGTTAACCTATACACTTAAAAATCAGATGAGTAATCTGCTGTGACATTTACTGTTATTTTATTATTATGACATATGATTCTACTGATTGCCTCAAATATAGGAAATTCACACTAAATTGTATTTCATGTAAAGAGAATGTTCATTTATTTGTATGCACATTTTAGTTGCTAAGCAGGTGTGTTTTGAATATTAGTAGTACCAGTAAGCAAATGGCATAGATGGCAGGCAGCCGTAAAATGATAATCATATAGTAAATATATTATTAACAATATACCAATTTACTACTACTGCATTATTGTTTGTAATACACGTGTTTATAAGTACATAATATTTTATGCATGATGTTAAATGCAAAAAAGCTGTCAAAACTAAATAATTAAAACTGTGTGAAATGCTGGTTACCTCATTCCAAACAATGCACCGCAACTGGTCAAAGGCTGTGGTATGTGCTTTCCTGTCTGTGGGAAAGTGCATATAAAAGATCCCTTGCTGCATTAGGAAAAATGTATCGGGTTTCCTCTGATGACTACGTGTCAGAATTACCAAATGTTTGATATCCAATAGCTGATGATTAATTAATGTGTTCTAGTGTTGTCATTAAATAAAACAAACTTTTTTTAATTTGGTTATATTTTCATGCTTTTAATAGCAATTTCTGATTCTTTGTTTTCTTTTTCTTTTTGTTTCTTATTATTTTTTTGTTATAATTTCAGAGAACACAGATATTATTCTGAAATACTTGCGGAATGAGTCTCTGAAGGGACAAGAACTAGGATGCTTGTCAGCTTTCCTTTCCTGGTTTGACATCCCTAACTCCACCTTCCTGGACCCGGTGCATGTTGAAGGTATTTTGTATCTCATTTGGTGGTTTTTAATGCATAAAAAATATTGTGTTAAATATTTATATATACATTTTGAGAGTATTTTTGGGTACAGGAAAAGTGCTTATAGACTGATAATATAACTAGGCAACTTGTTCTACACATGCTTATTGGGAGTGTTTTGTGACTGGATTTGTTACATTTCTTTTTAGAGTAGGGGTGCTTAAAAGTACAACATTGTAACAAAGTGCCTATAGTGTAAAAGAGGCTTTCAATATCATTTAACCTTTTACTGAGATTTATATAAATATTTTATAGTAAATGCACATCATTGGACTAACATGGGTTTTTATTGATTTTTGATCATTACAAATTTTACTACAATGCTTTTAGAGAGTTTTCATATATACTCTTCAAAAGAAGAAACGCAAAACCACATTGTCATAACATTTGGAGAATTGATTTAATTATTGAATGGTGAGTCCAATAATTACCAAATGTTGGAGGATTGTTCACAATTCACTCTAGTCCATTGTGAGTAAGTGATAGGACACACCACCAAGGTCAAGGTTATCTGGAGTCAATACCGGGTGTGGCCTCCGCGTGTGTTGACAACTGCCTGGCACCGCCTGCCCATTGAAGCAACCAGAGTACGGATGACGTCCCGGGGGATGGTGGGCCACTCGGCCTGCAAGGCTGCTGCCAGCTCGGGCAGGGTCGGGCTGTGGTTTTCGCTGTCGGAGGCGTCGGTCCAACTCGTCCCATAAATGCTCAATTGGGTTCAAATCCGGTGATATCGATGGCCAAGGAAGGACATTAATGTTGTTGTTCTGTAGGAAAGCCGTTGTGAGACGTGCTGTGTGAGGCCTGGCGTTGTCATGTTGGAACACTGCGTTGGCGTTGGCCATAACTGGAACGATGTGTGGCCGGAGGATCTGGTCAATGTAGCCCTGTGCATTCAGGTTGCCCTGCACGTGGACCAGGTCAGTTCTGCCAGTGTGTGAGATGGCTGCCCACACCATGACACTACCCCCGCCGAATCTGTCCACTTCCTGCACGCAGTTTGCCGCATAACGTTCACCACGACGCCTATACACGCGACATCGTCCATCATGACGTCGGAGCAGAAATCGGGACTCGTCACTGAACCACACCTGTCTCCCATCGCAGTTGAGGCCATTGTCGATGAATCTGGCACCACTGCAGTCGGAGTCGACGGTGTTGTGGTGTTAAGATGACACCTCGAACTGGACGTCTGGCACGAATTCCTACCTCACGTAGGCGGTTCCGTACGGTCTGGTCGGATATCCTGCGCAAACCTGGTATTGCTGCAGCTGTGGAGGTGGCAGTAGTCAATCGTTCCCGAAGGTGGCGTACCCGGATGTAGCGGTCCTGCCCGGGGGTAGTGACCCGTGGTCGACCGGATCTAGGGAGGTCACGTGTTGATCCATGTTGCTTGTAACGGTCCCACAGTCTGGAGATGGTGCTTGGGGACACATGGAATGCCCTGGCAACGGCCGTTCTGGATTCGCCTGCGTCTAGTCGGCCGATGGCATTGTTTCTCTGCGGTTCACTGAGACGTGGCATGTCCTGGATTGTCAACTGTCGGCCAGATACAGAGGCCAGGCAAGCGAACACCCTGCACTTTTATACTGTCGGTGTTCATGTTGCACGTGCAGACAACGCATGTGCAGTGGTGACATGGTTTGCACGTGGCTGCGTTTTTGCGAATATTCACATTTTGAAACTTTATTTTACAGTAGCTGCGTTTTATCGAATGTAACCGTGGGAATGTGTTTGGGACATGCAATGACCTTATATTCACAAAGCATGAACCGGTAGGAAACATAAAATCGGAGTTATAACCCATTTGTACCCTTTTGCGTTTCTTTTTTTGAAGAGTATATTTTATATCATAATGTAAATATATATATATTTTTTTAATGTCGTTGTTTGCGTGGTGTTTTGTACAGGTCCAATGACACTACCAGCACTGTGCAAACAACTCACAGGTCTTAAAGTGACAACTCTTATGAAGATCTTGTCAGCGTGGAAAGTTGGGTCGTGACCAAGAAGGAAAGGAAATAATCTGTAAAAAAAAGAAAAAAAAGAAGAATGCTTGATGCAGATGGGTGTTGTTTTTCTGTGTACAGCAGATGAAGTCCAGCTCTTCTGGCTGTTGTAAACTGTGATAATTCTGTGATATCTAGCTCACATTCGAGTCTCAAACATTAAATGAGACCCTGTGTCATGGATTCACATCAGAATAGAAAAAGACATTTCATACGGACAGGTTGCATCATTAACAGTTGAGGGAATAATTTTCATGGAAGTGAAACAATCACCATGTATCTTCGTAAAAGTTAATCATGTTTAACACAGTATGGGTTATTTTAAAAGCTGACATAAGAAGGATAACCAACGTCTTTACAAATGATAAAATACAGTGGTTTATCTTTCATATACATGTATTAAATAGACC
Organism: Gigantopelta aegis; assembly: GCF_016097555.1. Lineage (NCBI taxonomy): Eukaryota > Metazoa > Mollusca > Gastropoda > Neomphalida > Peltospiridae > Gigantopelta > Gigantopelta aegis. Next base: position 77,851,386 of record NC_054702.1, on the reverse strand, counting down.
AGGATATAGCCATGGTAGAACTTTTTCCAGAGATGCGATGTGTCACAGAATGAACCTTCCACCCCATCCACCAAACCTACTGGTTTACATTCTGTTCCAATCTGTCATGATAAAGGTCATGGCATGTGACATCCATGAGAAAGTTCATATTTATTCAAAACACTTGCCATTAATTGGGAGGAGTAGCAGCAGTCAGTATCATCTCTTATACTTCAAACAGATTTTATTTTTATTTTTCATTTGCCATCCAGTTTAATACCATTATCGTTATGATTAACAAAACGAATGAAATTCAATCAAAACTGTTCCCCATACTAACTAGATGAGGAATCGTTACACAACTGTTAATGAAGGTCAGACAAATCTATGTGCTGGTGACATGTGTAACTATTTCTGACTGAATTAGAAGATTTTGGTTGAATCCATAAATTCATATTGTATCAGAAATTAATATACAAATACATTTTTTAAAATTGGTTTTGTCTTTTTTGTTGTCATCAGATTGCTGCAATAATTTACAGCTGAAGTTTATAACATATTTTGTAAAACAAAATACAAACACAAGTACAATATTAATAAACATGTATTTTCACTGTCAACATACATAATTGACTGCTTGATACAGCATACAAGTCTGTCACCAAATATAGTTTGGTGCTGAATGGGACTGGGGGTAATTTTGTTTAGGCCACATTAGCAAGATTGGAGTTTTAAAATTGAGGGAGCATCAACTAGTGTAGTGAAAAGCCAAGTATTGGATGCTTTTTCTAGACACTATTAATTATATGAATGTACATGTATATCCAAAATAGCATGGGACCAAGAATGGAACCCTGAGAGACTTCAATGCATAGCAATAATTTGTTTACCGTATACGCGAACACGTTAATTACGCACAAACTTATTTCCGATTTGGTATATTATTATTTACCTTATAATATATAGTCTTATCTCTACACGCCCAACCCATATCAGAATCAAGCAGTCGGTGGTCCGCAAGGTCACGTGATTTTGTAAACCTGCCTGGTCACATGGATTTGATCCAAATGACACACATTTGGGTGCAAGTCTGTTGTTACGTAATCTCAGTTTTGTTTGTTTTCTTTGTAACCTTAAATGGAAGTTTGTGAGTATCACCAATAATGAAAAGTTATTTCTTATGATATTTGCGTTTTTCAATGTTCTGTATCGCATGTGCGTGTCCCATCGATAACTTGACAATAGTCTTATCAGACATACATCTAACATTGACGTCTCACTGGCTATCCAGAGATCGGGCCCGGGACAGACATGCTCGAAACTCTAGTGGTATATGAGCATGTAAATAAATATTGGTAATGGTAATGGTCTCGCTGACAGCATAGTGAACATATCCAAGTATGTGCGTGAAATTGTCATTGAAAACAGTTTTGCAAATGAAATATGGGTAATTTTTATTTTATTATCGGGGGACACAGTCGCGAAAATAATTCCTCGCGAAAATGTAAAATGAAAGCCTGATCGTTAATTATTTTAGCTGCGAAAATATTTGCGTATACGGTAATACATAATTAAAACCTTATTGAATTGTTTTGACAGTTTTCAACAGTTACTACTGTATATCAACTGGACCTTTTAGCCAAACTTCTTGATGGGGGTGGGGGGGGGACGTAGCCCAGTGCTAAAGTGCTCACTCGATGCCTGGTCGGTCTGGAATCGATCCACGTTGGTGGGCCCATTAGGCTATTTTGTCGTTCCAGCCAGTGCACCACTACTGGTATATCAAAGGCCATGGTATGTGCTATCCTGTCTGGGATGGTGCATATAAAAGATCCCTTGCTACTAATGGAAAAATGTAGTGGGTTTCCTCACTGAGACTATGTATCTAAATTACCAAATGTTTGACATGCAAAAGCCATTGATTAATACATCAATGTGCTCCAGCTGTGTCGTTAAACAAAACGAGCTTTAACTTTCCAAAGTTCTCGACAGTTTTATGATATGCTGGTAAATATTGTTTTATGTTTCAGAGAACATGGATTAATTTAAACATCACCCAACAGAAATAAAATGAATCACAATACACTTAACGTAAGAGCATCTATAATTCACAATATTTAGGCCAAGTTGGATAACTGGGGCCTAATTCACAAAGGTCTCTTAGGCTCTGCTAGACAACAAAGTATCCTCTTTGCAAGTCTTTTAGCATTGCATTGTGAGATCGCAAAGTTGCGAGGGTTTTAGTGAATTTGGCCCATGGTCTCTCATCCAATGCTGAAATGCCTAGGTGCCAAGCATTACTTTATATATATATATATATATAAAGTTTGCCAATTTGGTAACTGTGCTTCAATAAAAGAGAACTTACGACTGTCGAAGTGAAATTGGACACTGGATTTAATTAATGTCTCATTGGTCAGAACAATTGACAGAAGATTTTCAGTCCAAAATGAAATGCATAACACATAACTGAATTTAGTTTGGGGGTTAAAGTACTTTGCAGTATTACTAAAGGGTTCAATTTTAACAGCAAAGTAAAAATCAATATAGGTCTAAGTGTTATCTAAGTGCTCTAAATTTAAATATACTATATCCAGACTCCAGACCCAACCCCCTCCCAGAAAAAACTAATATTAAGGGAACAAATCAATCGATGTCCGCTGAGGGTATTTAAAATAATGTAATATGTAAGACCATAGTCCAGCTCTATCGACTGAGCTAATAAGAAAATTCACTATTGCCAGTAGAAGCACTTTGTACTAACACTACAAAAAACAACATAATGATTATGTTGAGATGGATGACTTTTGGGTCAAAATGTATAATGATATATATGTATATACTCATTCTCACCCTGAAATATAGCTTTTATAGCTTTTTAACATATTTGGTAAAAATAAGTAACTGCCAGTAGTAATCGGGAAAGGAATTAAGTTTAAGTGTGTCCATGTTACTGGAGGAAATGTTTTACCACTATTACCGCCCAAAATCAACACTGGGCCACCGTCCTGATACTGGTAGGTGTTAACATTGGGGATTGGGACACGCACAGTATTTGGGCCAGTGGGCCCAGTTAACTATAACTTTTAAATTGTATTAATTTCTTCTCTTCCTACCTTTTAACATAATTTTGACATATAGTCTTAAGAGGAAACCCGCTAAATGTTTTCTGTTAGTAGCAAAGATATTTTATGTGCACCATCCCACAGACAGGATAGCACATACCATGACCTTTGGTATACTAGTTGTGGTACACTGGCTGGAACGAGAAATAGTCCAATGGGCCTACAGATGGGGGACTGATTCCAGTACTTTAATCACTAGGTGAATGCTTTATACTATGTCCTGCCCCAGTGAGTTTAAAATACAGGTGTATGCATTGGCATAGTCATGTTTTTATGCTGTGCTTGGGAGGGAGTGTGGGGCAACTTACACTGTCTATGAGCCCAGTTTTGTCTTGACAGGCAAAATTAAATAGTTGTGTGGGAAAAAGAGATTTGACTGGGGGCATCCCCCCACCCTTTGGCTACGCCAGTATGTGGGAGGGAAGAGGGGGTGCATTCCAAGTTTTTGTAGGGATATTCAGCATTGCAATATGCATTTACTAAATATGAAGACTTGTTTGAAATTTGACCTCCATACAGTTCACAGATGGTGTGTGTGTTGTGTGTGTGTGTGTGTGTGTGTGTGTGTGTTGTGTCTGTGTGTGCAGATTCAGCATTTCAGTATTTCAGTATGCATTTACGAAGTGTGAAGTCTTTGTTGCAATTTTACCTCCATACAGTTCAGACAGAAAACTATTCATGCGAAACGTACGCCTATACACAACGTTCATTCATGTGCAGCATTTGATAGGTTTGAAACTACTGTTCCCATGATAGATAAATGTATACTATGTGTTTGCCAATGAAGTATACCAGATTTATTTTCTTTTGTATCATAATATGGTGGTTTTCTCTTTGATGTTACATTTGCTATAATTGATACCATAGAAAATCGTACAGTGTAATGCGGGGGGGGGGGGGGGGGGGGGGGGTCTGCGTGGCCTAAAAAAATAATTAAAAGTTAATTTTAACTTTGTCTTGTACCACCGTCTAAATACATGTAGTTAACTTGTGAATGTAATGGGAACTCTATTTACGTGCCCATATCAAATAAAGGTTCAGGCACGCCTACCACTGATCCAGCCTCTGACATAGCCAGTGGGTGGTTCCGGGGCAGGTTAACTTGTGAAAACCACCATATAGTTATTACTTAACAAGTAGACAGGCAACAATACATCAACGAGATATTAGCCCGATACAATTAAGTGCTCTGCCATCAGAGAGCAAGACGGACATTTTGTCAGTTGAAACTGCTCCAAATGTGCGTCTTGCTCTCTGACGGCAGAGTGCTTGTATAGGCTACTCGGGCTAACAAGTTATGTATAGACTAATAAAAAGAAACGTTAGGCCGTATGGGGCCTCCTGTCATGGACAGAGGAGCCAGCCAAGGCCGGCTCTTGTGCCCATGACAGGCGTGCGCTACAACAGCTTGTTCTGAATGTGCACGTAAAACCCTATGACCTGACCTGACCGTATGGGGCCATTCAAATATTACGTAACGCTCGAGTGGGTGGGTGTAGGTCCAAACGTTATGTAGTGTTGCAGGGGGTGGGTGGGTGTATTTAACAGTGTTACATAACGCACTTTTTATTTGTTTCATTACTAAAATATTTTATTTTGTTTTGTGGGGAAGGGTGTCTAATTTTTACAAAAATAGCGTTACGTAATATTTGAAAGGCTCATATTAATTTCTGTCGTGCAATATTTAATTTTAAACTGTTTCGTGATAAAACATGATGACTTAGTCCATATGTGTATAGGATGACATTTTACATCTGTTGGGTTGGGTGCGGTGAAGAGACGTGCCATGAATTTTGTTTGTATGTGGATGTTGCACCCTCCCCACCCCCCCAATTTTCACATTACAAAGAAATGTTTTATTTAACGATGCACTCCACACATTTTATTTACGGTTATATGGCGTCAGACATGGTTAAGGACCACATAGATATTGAGAGAGGAAACCCGCTGTCACGACTTAATGGGCTACTCTTTTTGATTAGCAGCAAGGGATATTTTATATGCACCATCCCACAGACAGGGTAGCACATACCACGACCTTTGATATACCAGTCGTGGTGCACTGGCTGGAACGAGAAAGAGCCCAATGGGCCCACCGACAGGGACCGACCACGCATCGAGCGAGCACTTTACCACTGGGCTACGTCCCGCCCCTCTTTCACATTAGAAACACTAGGCTACAAAAGTTACAATCTAATTAAAATTAGCTCCACTATTACATGTGGATCTAACAGCAGCCCATTGGAGCTCATGTCCAGTTGACCTTTCATTCGACCAATCAAAACCTTACTTGCAAAATCATGCCAGTGATTTGAAAACAATTTGAAAACATTCGGGATTATGCCGAGGGTATACGAAATAATTCGGGTGAATTACAAAGTATGCCGGAAACTAATTGCAATATAAACTTTTATATAAAAAAATTTCAAGCTATAAAATCTGTTTATACTAGTATACAATCCAAAGTTTATTACTGCACTTTTCCCCCTGTTTTTTCAATGTTGAAATAGACCAACAAGTTTGCCTATTGCATGAATAGTCTCACCCGATATTTTTAGAATTTGTATGCTCCCGAATAATACTATAAAAGGCGAAGTGTACTTGGTCGTTATTTAAATTGTTATTTATAGATGAAATGTCACCTGGACATGGGAGTCCACGCAATGCTGTTAGATCTACTGGCTAGACCCAGTAGAGCTAATTTTAATCAGATTGCAAAAGTTAGAGAAATAAATAATAAGCACCCATGGCTACCTAACCTCAATCAGTTAATAAACACACACACACACACACACACACACACAGAGAGAGAGAGAGACGCGTTCTGACAAACACTTGTCACAGACGCACACACACACACAGACGCACCTTCACACGCGCGCGCACACACACACACAGTATATGTAATGTTACGTACCCCAGTGGTAGGCTTAAAGCGATGACTGATGCGCAGTCGGTCTAGGATCGATTCTCAACAGTGAGCCAGTTTGAACTATTTTTTTTATTCTAGACAGTAGGCCTACATCACGACTGGTATATCAAAGGCCGTGGCTTTGCAATGATTTATTTCAAATATTTGATTTTCCAGCTTTTTATGTGAGTTCAGATTTTTTTTTTCTTAAGATAATTTGCACAAAGTATAGCGGTAATATAATTATGTCCAAAGAAGGGCGGGGTAGTTGCTTATAAAAACTGTTAATTAATTAAGGTCTATATTATTTTATAGTTGACGACACTTTCAGTAAACAAACTTGGCACTGGAAGATGACAGCAGCTGGAGAAGAGGCAGCTATAGCCTATTATGTTTGCATTATGCAGTTGGGGTGGGGTGGGGCGGTTACGCCTTCCCCGCTCCTGACGCCTATGCAACGGGGAGAAGGGGGCAGAAATGGGACCTGTACACATCAACGAGCAATGCAATTGCATTTTAAGATTTATTTATTTATATTTTTATTTATTATCAATAGTTGGCCCACGTTTATTTCCCATCGTCGTCAACTGCAGTGACTCGAGTGAGTGGTTTGTAAGACTGGGCTGCGTGTTTCAATGTGCAGATGGGCCGTGTGTAGTTAGAATTAAACACACCATTGTTGTGACCAGCTTCTACTCTCAAAACGCGTGAAGCAGACCGTGAACACGGGTGTCGCGTCCTGGGTTGGACAATTTTGATTTGGAGAATACATTTAACTGCTATCAACCTCTCGTCTTACACCACATCGACTTTAACAAACACGCATGCGCTCGGATGTTGAGCCGGAAATTTGTTATGGGTTTCAGTTTAAGCTGAGCACCGGCAAATTTATCAACAACATGGACGCGTGGTGTATTTTAACTTCGTTTTCTTTTTTAATTGCGTGTGCCAAGACATCGAACGTTGGTAAACCCATCGAGGTGACAGAAGATAACTGGCGGGAAACCTTAAGTGGAGAATGGATGGTTGAATTGTAAGTCAACGGGCTCATGTTTGTGTCAGTTTCATTTCGGTTGACCTGACAACTCTGTCAACTGACAACACTTGTGTCAAAGTTTGACAGTGATCTGATCATCTGGTTTTGATTTTTGTTTGTTTGCACAACATACCTATAACTTTACACAATTCGCACATTCTAAGTTTCAGGATAAATTGAAACAAAACAGTTTTGTTCTGGCACTTAACAGCAATAACTGATTGGGGGGCGGAAGTAGTCCAGTATCATACTCAGGAGTATTATGAGTGTACCAGTTTCGGTGAGCATAAGCATTCGATTCTGAAATCATATCAATATTTATAAACAGACAGTTGTTATTTAAATAGTTACCTTTTTATTAGTATTTCAATGCTTCACAAAAGAGCACTAAACTGGCCTCTATGTAGCAAAGATCACTGCACGTGCGTCAAACACTAGCATGCATCAGCAGTAAATATTAAAAATAGTAGTATATAACTACGTCACCTGTTTCGGTGATTGAAACATTTAGTTGTATAGCTTACAGCCAGAACTTTCCAACAAAACTTTTCAGTGTTTTACCAAAACATGTATGTTGTTCATCAAAACATATACTTATAATAATTTATAAAAAATATTTTATATATTTTTAGACAAATTACAAAATGGAGTCCTCGAGAACCAATGTTAACAGACAACATTTTAGGAACACAACTTTAACAATTCTGATGTCTTGCAATTCTGTTAAAAGTTGAAAAAATTAATAGTTATAATGGTAAAATTGCTTGGTTTAAAATAATAAGCTGCATTCTGAGTTTTAATAAATTTATAAACGGATATCCAGAAATATGTTTATGTTAAAACATATAATTAGGGCCATATATTCTTTGCAAATATCTGTAAAGAGAGTTTTGCCAGCAGACGCTGTGACAATCATGTGACTTCAATAACAAAATTGCAGTACAGCTAAGAACAGACAAAAATAGTTTTAAAAATAAGTTTTCTTTCAAATAATAGTCTTTGAAAATAATAGAAAAAGAGTATTAAGAAATGTGCCATGTTTATGAGTGAGTTAAGTTCGATCTTGTTTTCTTTGCTCGATTTAATATTATTTTTACAAACATTTCTGTGAATGTGACAGACATTTGTTTACTTTCCCCGTGCAAAAATCAACAACATCAGAAATTTTCAAATGTACTTACTGTTGAACACAAACGACGAAACCACCGAAACAGGGCCACGGACGATACCTTAAACATCTGGGAGGGGGGGGGGGGGGGGGGAGTACTATGGTTAAATATTATATTCACTCGTGTCACATTAGTCTGCATGGCACAAAAGTCTGTGTATGTTAATTACATTACATTACATCTTGCAACCAGTGTTGGGGTATATTTGTAAACAAACAAACAACGTTAACGTAATTCATACAACAATTGTGCAGATACCATCGACATCCCAAACTGCGTTCACCTAACAACAGAAACACGAATACAATATTTACGGAAATACTATTCAACATCTTTCAGTAGCGATACATGAAACAAAATAAATTCCAATCAGTTAACGTAAAAAAATTAACAATGTGGACGTAAAATAAATCCATTCTAGTAAACAAAAATGAAACACCCTCCGGTAAACAGGAAAGAAGCAATATTTCTAACTGCGTTCAGCGCATGCATTTGCAAAATTATCGTGTCACGTATGTGTGGTTCATCATTTCCATTTTTAAGGCCACTGTATGATAAAATATATGTTTATGAAATATGTACACTGGACTAAAAACTTTCATATATTTTTTGGAAATGATAAATTCAGTTTGTCAAGCAATCTGGCCCATCGCTAAAAGTTGATATCAGTACAGATAAGGCATTCCGTTCATACCAGTCACTGAGTGAATAGATAGTAAAATATAAATTTTTAAATTCATTGATTGTAATTAACACAATTTATACACTCAAAATTATTTACAATTGTTACGAATGGATTATAAATAATATTCACTACAGTAGAGTCACTTTTCACACTCTTTGTTTTGGCTTTGTACACAATAAATATAGCATATTTTACCGTAATTTTACTTGAAATCCATATTTCGTAAAATGTGAAATTTTTTATTCACAAGATTTTCTTCAAACACATTCAGGTGCATTAGTAATGTTCAAACAAAAAACATTTCAATAGCAATTTTGCATTGGAATTTTTCCAGCATTCTTAAAATGGAAACATGTACGGTACCCAGTTTATGGTTATTGTAAGGAGATGAAAAGTGAAGTCACTGGAATACTGACGTCATTCAAATTCAACATTAGCTATATTATTACAATGCTTCGTCACATTAAAATAAAAACTGGTATACTAACCTTGATGCCTGTCAAATTTCTATAACAAGCAGACAACGCTGTTTACAGGTCGGTTTTCTTTTTTTCATAATTTTGGACACTTAATTTTAAGTTTTAAAAGATGAAAGAAATACCATAAAAAGTACCTTTTGTCAAATATATCATATCAAAACATTACTGTTGGATATGTTTTATTTATTGTGTACGAAGACAAAACAAGGGTCTGAAAAGTGACTGTCGTCGACGTTAGGTCCAAACATTATGTAGCATTACAGGGAATGTGTGGATGTATTTAACAGTGTTACGTAACACACTTTAAAAACATTTTATTACTACAATTATTTTTCCTTTTTTTATATCATAAACACTCTTGTGATGGGGACAATGTTTAATGTAGGTAGGACTGTTAAAAATTGTTCCTGCTGTTCTTTGATTTTGGACATAAACCCACCCATCTGAGCTTTAAATTAGTGGCGAGCTTCAGTTTAGTGGTTAACGAATACCTGTGTTCAATGGTAATTTAAAATACTGTGTTTTCATTATAGACAGCTGAGAGTGATTATAACCGTGCAAATGTCTGTCCAGCTCTTGGGCTAGAACATATATATTTAAAACAAAAAACATTGAGGTCTCCTTATTTCCACATTAGAACACTATTATCTTCTATATACCAGGGTTCATGTGTTACATATATATAAAACATGTATATAGAATGTTATACAAATTTCTGTGTATTTTTAACACCGCACATGAATGAAAAATAATTCCAACATAACTAAATGAGACATAGAAATGTACAGACCTAAGACTGGGGAAATGACGTCATGTGGTGGTCACTTAATTTAGATATTTATCAACGAAACTTTGTATTCATATGCCACATGAAGTTTACACAAACAATATTATAAACATTCAAAACTAAAAAAAAGTATTAAAATGTATTTTGTTAAATTATGTAATTAACATTAATTTTAAGAATTAACAGTGTTTTTCCAAAATTTTATAAAAATATGAATAGAAAAAAACCATGTGCACATTTGTTTTGCATAATGTTTTACGCAGTCATATGATACTGTGTGACATAGTTGATCAGCTGATCAGAGGTCATTACCTCTCAAAAGATGTATTTCACATTGTAAGAAATGGAACATATCACATGGGTATTAATTCCACAACTGCAGTGTAATAGTGATGGTGCTGTCTGATATGTTCAGTGTTCGAGATTACATTTTTTGGCCAGTATCCCAATTGGATACTAACATTTCAAAATCTGGTATCCCACCTGAGAATTTAGTATTATATGGCATCCCGGTGGGATACTGGGTTCTTGAAGTCTGGTATCCAAAATTAAATTCTGGTATCCCCGGGATATCGGAATACCGTTAATCTCGAACACTGATGTTACAGTAGAGGTAGCAGTTTTATGTTTATGAATAATATGTATATGATGGCATTTTGTATACACGTATGTGATAACATGTTACATTTTCATCATATTGATAATTATGTTGTATGTATTATTATTTTGATAGCATGGCACCATGGTGTCCAGCGTGCCAGAGTTTCCAGGAAACATGGGAGTCATTTGCCAAATGGGGACGCGATCTCGATGTCAAGGTGGGAATAGTTGATGTCACACAGAATCCAGGTACGTGTAGACCCTAAATCATTCATTACTAAGTGTGTGTGTATTATATAATAATAACCCATGTCCACTGAACAGAAAGAAAGAAAGAAATGTGTTATTTAACGACGCACTCAACACATTTTATTTACGGTTATATGCCACCAGACATATGGTTACGAACCACACAGATTTTGAGAGGAAACCCGCTGTCGCCACTACATGGGCTACTCTTTCCGGTTAGCAGCAAGGGATCTTTTATTTGCGCTTCCCACAGGCAGGATAGCACAAACCATGGCCTTTGTTGAACCAGTTATGGATCACTGGTCGGTGCAAGTGGTTTTACACCTACCCATTGAGCCTTGCGGAGCACTCACTCAGGGTTTGGAGTCAGTATCTAGATTAAAAAACCCATACCTCGACTTGGATCCGAACCCAGTACCTACCAGCCTGTAGACTGATGGCCTAACCACGACGCCACCGATGGCCGGTCCATTGAACAGAATAAAAGTTAACTTTAATTAATATATTTTAACCTACTCAAGTTACAACCTTGATTAAGCAGCCACCTGTCCTAAGATGGTTCTTACTATTCTATCAAATATCCAGTATGAAGCAGCAATCACTTTAAGAGGAGAATTTGTTCTCTGAAATAAAGTTATTTTGACACTCTGCCTAATTAATTTACATCTAACTAGTTACCAACTTCTGGAAGTTTGTGATCTGAAAAATATCACATACTTTTATTACATTGGATACACAACCTATTACACACACACACAGAGAGAGAGGGAGAGAGAGAGAGGAGAGGGAGGGAGGGAGGCAGACAGACAGACAGACAGACAGACATGGTAGTTTTACGGGTTACTTGACCAATCTGGTTTTTCATTTTATAAATAATTGTTAACCATATTAATTAATAGTGAATTTTTGTGTGGATTTTTTAGGTTTAAGTGGAAGGTTTTTTGTAACAGCACTGCCTACGATCTATCAGTAAGTATATTCCTATTAACATATAATAGACACAAATATACATGTACATTGAAATATCAACAGTATATTGTTTTTTTTGGTTATATTTGGTATGATAAGTTGTAAAATAAACCTTTTTAAACTGTTAAACAATTACTAGGAAAAAGTCAATGAATTATACAGTAAAACCCCTCTAAACCAGACACCCTCGGGACCAAGTAAAATGTCCGGTTTTTAGAGGTATCCGATCTAGAGAGGTTAAGTTCTTTACTGATTTTTTTAAAAAGACTGTGAAACATGTCCGGTTTTGAGGGAATTCCGGTTTACAGAGGGTCCGGTTTTGAGGGGTTTCACTGTATACTGACATTGTTTGTGTCACCATCTTTTAAAGGTCCAGCCAGTGCACCACGACTGGTACATCAAAGGCCGTGTTATGTGCTGTCTTGTCTATGGGATGGTGCATATAAAACATCTCTTGCTGCTAATCAAAAGAGTAGCCCATGAAGTGGCAACAGCGTGTTTCTTCCCTCAATTATCTGTGTGGTCCTTAACCATATGTCCAACGACATATACCCGTAAATAAAATTTGTTGAGTTCGTCGTTAAATAAACCATTTCCTTCCTTCCTTTTAAAGGTTAATTATATAACAGCAATGACATATTCATTATTAGAACACAGTCCTATCACGTTTTTAATGAAAATATTAATTTGTTTTGCATAGATTTTATTACCGGAAGCAATTGATAACAAACTATTACAATTAAAACCGAGTGTATTATTTAGGACCTTTCTGAGTGAAATATTACCAAATGTAATAATAAATGTTCGCTTTACTTATTTTTGACTTGCCTTTATGAAGTAAAATGGCATACAAATACTACTTTTTCTACAGCGGTGGCAGTGATGCTATCAACTTTTGCATGAAAGGTTCTCATTTGGATCATTTTGTTACAAACTATTAGTCATAAGTAAATGAAACTTAGTTTATAGGTGCACTTATGAATGTTCATCACAGTGCACCGGAAAACGTTATGGTAGGCAAGATATTTAGTTCAGCGGAATTCTTGTTGTCTTCTGTTTCTTCTGGGAAATCAGTTATTACTTCTATATTTTAAATTCTAAGTATGGGCTTGTATTATAATAATAATAATAATTATCATTGTTGTCGTGTTGTTGTTATCATCCTTATCATAATTATCATTGCTCTGTTAACATTGTTCAGTATAAAAGATGGCGTCTTTCGTCAGTACGTCGGGTCACGGTCAGAAAATGACTTGATTGGTTACGTAGATGACAAGAAGTGGACAGACTACGAGCCAGTTTCTGCAGTCTGGAATCCAAATTCTATACAGTGAGTGACTTTACTTCGTAATCAGTTACCACAGTTTGCTGTCATTTTTATACAAGTTTTTGACTAACAAAGCATTTTTAGTGACTACAATTAAATATGAAATACCTGTTCTTGTCTAGAATATCAGTGTCTGTGCATGCAATGTGTTTGTGATCCTCCTAATGTTGGTAGTAGCTCAAATTTCATTTTATTTATTTTTTGTAGGTTTAAAATTATTGATTATACATGTAGTCCATCCCACATGGAACGCCTTTTTTCATACTTTGGAATTTACTGCAGGTTATTTATTTCTGAGCTGATTGTTCTCTAAATTGCACAGATGTTTTTTTTTTTTTGGTTATTTCCAAAACACTGTTACTTTTCTTCTTACATCAGACCAAACTGAAATAATTTACAAAAGAAATTTTTTGTAGGAGGATGGGACGGACTATAGAACATTCCTTTAAGAAGTCTTTGTTGTAACCTGACAAATTTTGTCCTGGCTACATAAAGATCCAGTAAATTTCATAACATGAGGACATTTATATAAAATTTATGTTATCACCAAAGTCATTGATGATATTGTTTTTATTTGATCTTATTCTGGGTCTTTTTTCTTTTTTCTAGAATGTCAACTGTATCATGGTTTTTCAAAATAGCCATGATGATCAGAGTAAGTAATTTGAAAATAATGAAATAGTGGTGTATATATATTTATAGACATTTTTATTAAAACTTTAATATGAGTATTAACAACTTAATTACCCTTTTTTTGTCAAAATATTACAGTAAATGATGAGATGTACTGGTGATTCGTTGTTTCGTATTTAATATTCTTGATGTTAATGAGTTAAAAAAACCTGGCATTTCTTGTGACTGGGGGTTCTGACGTTTTTGATTTTTTAAAAGAAAATATTGGTTTAGATAATGGTGTAAGCCAAATAAACATGAGATCAAAACGTTATCTGATTATAATTAAAAAAAAAAAAAAAAAAATTCTTTAATGACACCACTAGAGCACTTTGATTTATTAATCATCAGCTATTGGATGTTAAACATTTGTTAATTTTTACATATAGTCTTAGAGAGGAAACCCGCTACATTTTTTCATTAGTAGCAAGGGATCTTTTATATGCACCATGTACAGACAAGATAGCACATACATGTACATGTACCAGTCATGGTGCACTGGCTGAAACGACATTATAATTCAAAGCATATATTTTACTGTTTTTCTGTAAAAATAAACACAAAATTAGGTCTGTCTACGTCACTGTCTTTTTGAGTGTTTCTACATTACTACTTACCGTGTGGTTATGTGACATTAGACGTTCGAGTTAAAACATTCTTCTTTTTAATTTAAATGTTTAATTGAAAATGCTGGCTCATTCCAAATGGGGGCAAAGGAGGAAGAATAGAAAAAAAAATGTATTCTAATGTTACGGAAAGTGTAAAAGTTATATTTGTTTATGTAGTTCAGCATTTATTGCTGGAGCATGGTTGCATGAGAATTATGTAGTATTAGCTGGCGTATAACTCAGTATTTTGGATTCACCTTTGAAAACATTTAAAAACACTTCAAAAGAAATACCCACAGATTCTCTTGTCAAAGTAATGATTTTATATACAGTGGAACCAATGGTGTAGCCAGGATTTTATATTGGGGGTGGAGGTGGGGGCAGTCCACACTATGTATATATGTATGTATGTATGATTTTATCGAATTTAATACTTAAAAAAACAATCAGCACTGACTCCACTGAGTGGAACTTCATTAACCTAGACAGTGTTTTTACCTAAAAGTGTTTATTATCATGTCTCAGGACATTATTTCCCTTGAATAACAAACCAGTTAAGAAAGTTGAGCAAACATTTAAATTTTTTAACACATGTTAAAAGAAAACTAGCATAAACAAACTAGCAGGTATGAGACTTTTATCCATAATTTTTCTTCTTCTCTTTGTGTGATTAAACAAATGAAATGAAGAAAATTGCCTTTTGTTTTTACACTTTGTTTTGAATATTGATCGAGCAGTCCTGGAAGCTGAATATTCAGTTTAATGAACACATTTACAGTTAAGTACATTTTTTGTTTTGGTTAATTGTCAGGTGGGGTTTCTGCTTTTTCCTGTTTTTTTAATTTAAAACACTGTCTTTCCTTAAATACATTTGGAATTTCCTTTAGCCAGAATACGTCATAATTGTCCATTGGAAGAAATAATAAATTCATACATACAAAATTATTTTAGACAAAAATCGATATTGAAATACTTACAAAAATTTCGATATCCAGAAGAGATATTCTCAATGTTATATATTGTAAACCAGAAAGTGTAAGTAAATTGTAATTTTAATAATGCAAAAAATACTTGTAAAGACCTTTTAGAATGGCTACAAACTCAGGATCGTCCTTTTAAAAGTGCTATTTGTCATGATTTTGTAAATGTGTAAAATTATCTTATTATCTTTTCAGTCTTTTTATAACACAATGGTTTCAGAATATGGCATTCCAGAATGGGGGTGTTACTTGATATTTGCTGTGATGACCATCATAGCAGGACTGATTCTTGGACTGGTATGTACATAAATATTGAACAACCAACCGACCAAAACTATTTTTTTCTAATGTGCCTATATCCATCAAAGGTTCTAGCTTGTCCATCCTGGTCACACCCTGTGACCACCCTGTGACCTAGATGGTTTCGAGGATAGGACCGGGCAGGAGGATACAGCATTTAATATTAATCACAGGGGATAACCGCATGCGGGTAACTGTAGTTACTCGCATCCAAGAGGGCGATGAACGCAAATGATGAGTATTAATCAGTGTGAATATCCATTCTTAACGTGCATTTTTGAGATATTCATATACAGAGACTTCATGAAATATATAAAATATGCATTTTTGAAGCATACGTTTAAAAAAAATAGTATTTGGGAATTAAATAACGGGCATCAAAAATCGCGTGTGATGTTGGTAACTGAAAGTGTCAACATTATAAGGATGTGGGTATCTGTTACGGTTGGATGAGGGTAACTGTTTGATGCAGAATGCCGTTCAAATCACAAATAATTCAAAATTGGGTGATTGATTACTTTATTTTGAATATAACATGAAATGACTCGACGGTAAAGTCATACTATAATATAGCTTTATGTTTTTATAGTCTTCTTGTATTAACTTTCAAGATTGAAATAGTCTGACTTATTACCCACACTCTGAAAGATGAAAGGACAATTACCCCAAACGAAAATTAATGTTAGATTATACCAAAGTTAAAATTAAAATATACTCTCAATATTTACTGAATCACGCATGCACGCATTCCATTCACTTTTGTATTTTGTTGTTGGACATCAAAATGCCCCTGCAAGGAAGAATAAAAAACAAAAACAAAACAACAAAAAACAACAAAACCCCCCACAAAAAACAACAAAAAACAAAACACGCTAGAGCTTAGCTAGTCGGCAGCCAAATGTCCAATGTCTTTAGGTATGAGTGCTTCAACTAAACTTAGTTTTGCCATTGCCATTTGCATGCGGATATCCCCTGTGATTAAAGGGACACACCCTAGTTACGTTTATTTGTTAACCATTACGGCGTTGTTTTTTGCTATTAAACCCCATTTTTCACAAATAAAATTGCACTTTACTTACATTTTATTATTTAGAATACACATTTTCATTCACCTGAAGTGCTTTTTGGTAATCCTGATGTTTGTAAAACCACGAAATGCATTTTTTGCATTTTTTCATAAAACGTGTTGTCGAGAAAAAAACGTTAAGCAAGCGAGGTCCAATCTATTTTTAATGTCACAGACGTTGGTATATCACGTGACCGTTATCATTTTGGTTCGGTTTGTTTTCTCGTGCACGGTTCGCGCAATCAACATATTATTTGTTGTTGTTCATTTGTGAAATTTTTCTTCACAGTTCGTGAACATTTTCAGTAACAATAAAGTTGAGACAAGTAAGTGTCTCAATACAAAACGTTACAAACCCTTAAAACCAATAATTTTGCTAAGTCTTACGATATCTGGAGAGGGGATACAACCAGGACAGAACAGTTGGAACATGTCCAGGAGAGGTGAAACGAACGCACCCCAAGTCTGTGGTCAGAATACTAACTTTCAAAATTATTTCAAGCAATTGGGACATGGGGATTCCCATGGTATTTATCGATATAAAACCTGCTTTTTCACTCCATTTGATAAAAACGTGATCTAAGTGTGTTACAGGTTTGTAGATTAACCAAATTATAATTTATTTTCGCTGGATTGAACTAGGGTGTGCGGCTTTAATGGGTAATTGTGAAAATATTTAGAGAAAAATTGAGCCATGTATTTTTTTAAATGAAAGCGGTGTGGAATTTAACTCTAAAATGCCTTTTCAAATGATTTTTTGATTAGAAGAAAGTTGACCTCTGTAGTATTCAAATAACCAATTGGTTTGAAGTAACGTATTATTTTTATTTCTAAGTAATAGCCTCTGTGCATGGGGTATGCTGCCATTTATATAACAGAACAATTAGGTGGTACTGTGACAAATTTGTGTAGTCAACCTTTACTGATTTTATTTGCATGGTAGTTATCAAATGACTTTACTTAAACAAATGACAATCATTTAGCCCACTGGATATTCTGTTTTTCACACAATATATATTCCAACATATAAATTGTATTGAAATGTAAATGAATTGGTCGTATGTAGCCTTTCACATTAAGAATGATTATATATGTACAGTGGAATTGCATTCGATTTATAATCCAGTACTTATTCATTTTCAGAAAGCAGAAATGGTGATTAATTAATTTTATTTTGTGAATATTGTCATGCAAATACCTGTGTTATAGAGTTTCTCAATTACTAGGCTACACTGAATTATTATCCCCATAGTTTTTATAATACTTTTTTTTTTTTTTTTTTTTTTTCAGATAATTGTATGTTGTTGCGATTTCATGTACCCCCCTAAATATCAACAAATCCAAGTGCCGAATGAAGCAGCAGATAATCAGGTACAAGTAGCTTTATATTGTTATAATGAAAGCTATGAGAGTAATTATAGAAAGAACTTCTTTCTATGTTCATGTAGTTACTGCAGTGTATTAACATTGATGTAATTCCATCATTAACCACTGGGACAGGACCTAGCCCAGTGGTGAAGTGCTCGCTTGATGCGTTGTCGGTTTGGGATTGATCCCTGTCGGTCGGCCTATCGGGCTATTTCTCGTTCCAGCCAGTGCACCACAACTGGTATATCAAAGGCTGTAGTATGTGCTATCCTGTCTGGGATGATGCATATAAAGATACCTTGCTACTAATGGAAAAATGTAGCAGGTTTCCTCTCAGACTATATATCAAAATTATCAAATGTTTGACATCCAATAGCCGATGATTAATAAATAAATGTGTCGTTTCCATCATTAACCAACTTGTTTACAGTTAAGGAGAAACATTAAGAGAGATTTTTTTTAAAGTTTAAATTAAAACCAAAAAAGTCCACCTAAAATTTGTTTTGCAGTAAATTTATATGGAATAAAACCGACAGTTTAATGACATTAAATTTTGTTTTCTATTTTTAAAGTAAAGTAGAACCAATTTAAACTGGCTTTTTGTTTTGTTTTTCAGGATGATGATATTCTGGATGACACAAAACCAAATCCTGATGCAGATGGTGATGCTAAGACAGTTCGTCAAAGACATGTTGAAAAATCTGATGAACAATCGGAATGATTTTCTGTGACACTTAATGTATCATTGCTTTCCTTCCAGATGAATTTATATGTAATGACTGTACATACTTTTAATACATTTATGGCTGAATACAAGTGTCTGAATGTGATTTACTTCCTTGGGAGCTATATGCAATGTATATTATTCATCTTGCCTGTTATATAGTAAGATATATGTGGCTACTTTTTCAATGGAAAGCGTTTGCTACATTGTTTGCTTTTAGCCTGTTTTACTTAGAAACTGGGCACTTTGTCGACCAAACTTCATCCAAATACATATTGTAGATAAAGGAACATCACTATTTGAGCTACATACAAGGTACAGTTTAAAGTTAGCCCACAACTTATACATAAATATATATATAGAGAAAGTAGAATAATATTAATACCAGAACACAGTTGCTTCAGTATGTATACTTGTTTAGGTTTTGTTGTTCTGTTTTGTAATAGGTAGCATGCACTTTTAACATACATTCTACACGTAGCAGGCACAAGTGACCAAACATAACAGCATAAGCGTACGAGACAGGGAGGCGGGGTGCAACTGCCCCTGTAGTACTGGAGCAAATCCGCAAAATTGGACACAGACTATTGAGCTATTCAGGCGAAATGTACTAACCTGAGACCTTTTGCCATGTATTTTCTTCATTCTACATGCAAAATTAGTTGTAATCCATGTATAAATGCGCAGTGATTCATTTGGAACCCTATATGGCTGTTCGGTAGTAACGTTTATATAAATAAATGTTGTTATCCAGAATCGGGCATTTTCATTTAATTTGGGCAAAAACCAGCCTGCCCCCCTACAAAAGTGCCCATGTGCCTATGCATAATAGTCACTTGATACGTGTTCACTTTGTATAGAAAATCTTGCAATGCAGCAGTATTTAGCAGTTGTATGAAATATTGTTTTCATTGATACTCTTTGTAATTTTGATGCCTTGGTCTTTTGAAGATTAAAAATATTTTGATTACTTCTGGGATGAAATGAAATGACGAATTTGTCATCAAAATCTGCCATCAACATTTTCTCAACTGGGACAGGCTCTAATACAGACATAAAATAACATCCCAAGGAAGTTTTGACAACTCTCCTTGAGGCTTTGTCAACATGATATACTTATTGTGGAATAACATTCCAGTTTATAAGTTTTTGTTTTAAATAATTATTGTTGGTTAACTTCTTATAGTGGTGAGTTAAACACTTTGTAATTGTCCATCAGGTTCATTTTGTCCAGTAACTAAATATTTTTTACATCATATGTTTGTAGTGTCCGTGGCACTTTACCTTAATGATGGCACTTTACCTTAAAGGCATACTTTCACGGATTTAAGGACCTTATTTCTCTAAAAATGGATAATAAATAAAAATTACATTAATTGTTAGAAACCAAATCTATCTATCGCATCACCTTAACTGAATCATGTTGGAGTGAAATCCATGTCATCCCTCTCGGCAGTTTTAGTTTTTGAATTATGAACCATCGCCATAATTCAATTATTTTTACAAAATGTCATTAATAAATGGAGTATGGTGGTTATGAAGATGGTTGAATAAAGTACATTTAGGGACAAATAAAATTATTTTTGTTCAGGTAATACTTTGTTAGACCATTAAATAGATCAGTGGTCTATGACAGTATGCCTTTAATGATGGTATTGGGCTTTTCTGATGGAAGTTTTTCTGCTTAGATAAACATTACCATTGGTTGAAGGGATAATATTTGGTTTTTAATTTTTCCAAATTTTGTTTTCAATATTAGTTCATTACAGTTTCACCATTTTTTTCTAAAGTTTCTGAATAGTGTTATGTGGTAATCTTACTACAAATGAATCAAAATTCTCTCAGATGAATTTACAGATATGTCCGAAGTTTAATGAACTTTATCAAATAGTCCAGTGATTCGGTAGACTTACGAATGTTCAGAAGCAGTATTTAAAAAACAACATCCAAATGAACTGAATCAAAAATAATTAATTGTGTGATCAACACTAAATTTAATGCTTATATTGTTATCTAAGTTACAGTTGTTTTACTCTAATCCTAACTGACATATGTTCGTATATATTGTTCTATGGCAGCAAGTTTAGCATTTACTGATGAACTGTTTTTGTAGGTTTTATAGAAAGCAACTCCAGGGATAAGTTCAGGCAGCTAATGTTTGTTAGACTGGTGGTTACAGTACACATTAAACTGAGAACCAGTTCTAAATAGTTTGCAAATGTTTAACAGAAAACTGCTGGCTGAATATAGACCAGGTTGGCATACAAAAATACTCCATATCACTGAAAATTTAACAATATACACCAATACAATAACTGTTTAAGAATGGTTCTTGATAAACATATTTTGTACATTGGGGGAAAAAGAAAAGTTTAGTTACTGAATTCCATTGTTACACTTGTTTTTACAGTATCACAGCCTATAATTTTTTATACTTGGTATGTAGACATATTCAATGGTCAAATAAATATGTTATGCATAATTGGAATACCCAACATGTATTTTTAGAGACAAAATGTAATATTAAAAACAAAAGCGTATGTTGGGAGAGGGTAGATGTTGAAATCTTGCCACAAAATATAATTACATGTATATATTTTATGAAAATAATAATAATTTAGTTGTGTTTATTTGTTGTGAAAGTTACAGCGATTTTAACTTGGGCAAAACATTTTCAAAATTGCCATGTGTTCAGGATGTTAACAATTTTCAATTTATATTTTTTTTAAAGGAGGGGACAATTAAGGCATTTGGCCTGGTATGCATATTCAATGATATATAATGCACATTATTGCTTAATATCAACAAGTATAATTGTATAGTTAATTAATAAAATGATTAAATGTGACGGCTATTATATATAACGGGCGCAGCCATTTTGTACCATCCCAGTGAATACGCCCTCTGGTGAGCTGGTGGTTACGTAATACATGTCACGTCAGGAATTAGTCTTCGAACTGAAGAAACAATGTTCTGTAATAATAGCCATCCCAGTAAGCCAGCAACAATTATATATTATTTTTCAATACAAAATAAATAACCACTGTCAAAGGGTTGAAATAACTGTGTTATGCTTTGTACATAAAGTAACCCACGTACAGAAATAGTAATTGGAGTGTTTTCTTGGTTAATTGGTCTTTTCTTTCCGTGGACTGTACCTGTGGTTCCTGATTGGCAGGTGTATATTTAGACGGTCCCCAGACACTGTCTAGACACACTAAAAGGACGTGCCTCTTTTATTAAGATCACAGGGTATTGTGTGATAACCTCAAATCGTAATGGACTTTGCCAGCTTTATGACTAAGTAATTCTGTAAAACCCTTGATTAAGTAGACTTTCCCATCTAAAATCACAAAACTGACCAATTACGTCGTCCCAAAGAAAAGAAAAGTATCACTTGGGTATTGTGAGTGGTTGTTTTTGCTCAAACGTACCCTACCAATAGGCTTAATAATAAACATTTTTTCTTTGGATTTTTTTAAAGAGAAAAAATCTATAACTCCATTTTGTTCTATTGATGCAAATTGAAATATATTTAGTTAAATAGTTTATTATACTATCAAGTCATTTATGTTGTTTTGCAAGTCAGGTTGATGAAAGCGAAGCGGCACATCATAAATTAGAGCGTTTGTTTACACTGTGCATAGAGGAGATGAACGGAGCTGATGTCTATTCGCCCCAAGACCACTGGAAGTCACAAAAACAAAACAAAATGGCTGCCCCCAGTTAGCAGGAATATTCATGTTTTTTTATTAACTCTAAAATTACTACGCGTTTTTCATTTGTTAAAGTGTCAGTATGGTCCGGGTATGCATCTTTCCAACACATAAGGCTCTTGTTTGAGTTGACCCTACCTTTAAGTAAATTTCTATTTGACAGAACAATTCAGAAGGCCCGAAAAGGCATCGAGGGATCGTAATCGATTAAAACATTTGTTTCTTATTTTATTCTTACTTTTTTTTACCAATATATGGGGTGACAAGTCATATCCTTAAAGGTTTACTGTTGCTACAAATATAAGATTATTTTTCATGCTTTTCATTATTTCAGTCTGAAGCATTTTGATGGTTTTACCTTATACTTTATACAAACAGAATGATTGTTTACCCCATCGATGATTAATTCTACCGTATATATTATGTAAATATTTAACATCCATGCTACATTTAAAAAACCGAATGTACTAAGTTTCAGTTTTACGTCACCAGTATTGTAAATGTAAGTGAGCTCCGTGGTCTAGTGGATAAGCTGCTGGACAATCAAGCTGACGACAGTGGTTCAAATCCCGTCAAAGCTGACTCACACATTCATTCATCTTTCTCATCTATCACCCTCTGCCTATCATTCTCATTATCTTAATATAAAAAAAAACCTTTCCAATTTCTCCCACGATTTCAATCTGTTTTGACCCTTTCTGTCAGTTTCCACCGACTCTGTCTTCTTAGCTGTCCACACCATCGCCTACCTGTCTCAACTTCCTCCATGGGTGCAGTCTCTGTGTATATCCCTGCACCTACCTGGCATCCTCGTCCTCTGCCGCTAATAAAGCTGGTTTGACCCACGGCACTAACTAACGACCGCTGGTAACAGGGGTGTATAGTAGGTGGTTACAAGTGCCTCTTAACAATGCCAGAAGTAACTACTGAGCACTCCCCGAAGTGGTCAGACTAAGCCCACAACTAAAAGCTGATGGGGGGGGGCGGGGGGGGAGAACAGGTGTGTGGCACAGATAGCCACAAGAGACAAGCACCTGTCGCGGTTGGAGAGAGAAGGACTGGGATGTGGAGGTGGACAGCGAAAGAAGTTGAAAGATAGGAGAAGTTGCCAGATCGGGAAGAAATGATATGGAATTCAAGGGAGAGAAAGGAAAGGGGACACTGGGATAAAAAAAAAAAATTAAAAAAAAATATTGTAAATGTTATTTTGTATATATTAGAGATATTATCAAGTGACTTGAGATTTGTTTTTATTATAGTAATTAGTTTATTAATGTTGCAGCCCTCAATATTTGCATCAGAAATCAGCAGTGCCACCGCAAAAATCTGTTGCAAAATTTATCTGCGTCATCATTTTTATCCTTATCTGGTATTTATTTTGTTATTATTTGTACTAAATTACCATTGCAAGATGATCTAAAATTCGACGGCTCATGTTGCCTAAAATTTGTCCTTTTAAGCATACATGGTTTGTTTGTCTGAAACATATCTTCATATAAAAATATAATGTAGGTTAATACATGTGTTGCTACAGCTCACTGCCCCCAAAATACATTGAAATTTCATAAATAATGTCATAAGTATGTTTTTTAATTTTGGGTTTTGTTTTTCTTTTCAACTTTCCTACCTTTGGCTATGCATTATTTAATATATAGAGCTTATTGTATTAGCTTTTGAGGTCATGATGGAAAAATGTTTATGCAGTTACAGGTAACGTAAAATGTCTTGCCAGAATTTGTTGTTCTATTGTGAATTTAACTTACAAACTTGACTTTTCTCTTGTTTTAATTTGATTGTAATTATTTTGTTATTAACTTTCATATTATTTTGGGATGTTTATACTTTAATTGTACATACTTAATATTTGTTCAGGCACATTAAAGGGACATTCCTGAGTTTGCTGTATTGTAAGATGTTTCCGACTAATAAAATATTTCTACGATTAAACTTACATATTAAATCTATTTTCTAGTTTAGAATATCAGCATCTGTATATTCAATGTGTTTCTGGTCGTCTTAATATTTGTAAGAAGCCCAAACTAGATTTTGTCTTCAAATAATTTCATACGTACGAAAAAATATTTTTTAGGAAATAAAATGAAAATTAACCTAGTACAAATATTAGAACGATCAGAAACAAAAAAATATATTTACTATGTAAGTTTAATTGTAGAAATATTTTATTAGTCGATAACATCTTAAAACATTGCAGCAAACTCGGGAATGTCCCTTTAAGACTTGTCTACACAAGTTTTTTTTTTTTTAACCTGTGTTAAGCATTTATATAGTGAAAAATACAGAGCTAAGTTAATCTAATGAGTTATTTTAACTCTGCAATTGTACCAGTGTCAGGCTGCTTTATTCCGGGGTAGGGGAGGGATGTAGCCCAGCGGTAAAGTGCTCGCAGGATGTGAGGTCAGTGTAGGATCGATTCCCGTGGGTGGACCCATTGGGCTGTTTCTCCTTCCAGCCAGTTCACAACGAGTGGTATATCAAAGGCTCTGGTATATGCTATCCTATCTGTGGGATGGTGCATATAAAAAAAAAACCCATGCTACTAATGGAAAAATGTAATGTAAGACTGTCAAAATTACCAAATGTTTGACATCCAATAGCTGATGAATAATAAATCAATGTGCTCTAGTGGTGTCATTAAACAAAACAAACGTTCTCCTGTGTTAATTATAACTACTCTTATACATTCCCATGTAGATGGATAAGCCAGGTTAAATCATGGTGTCTTAACTCTGGGTGTAGGTGTAGGGATGGGGCGAGTTCAGGTTTTTTTTACATTCCCATGTAGACGGATAAACCAGGTTAAATCATAGTGTCTTAACTCTGGGCATAGGTGTAGGGATGGGGTGAGTTCAGGGTTTTTTCCCAATATATTATCTGGGAGAGCATGACTCAACCTCTACCCCCCCCCCCCCCCCCCCAAACTTCGCTCTCAACAGTCTAGACCCCCTCCACTAAAATCCCTGCACACATGCCTGGCTTCAGAGGACAGATTGTTGTTTACATATATTGTAATAACATGTTGAAACTTGTAAAAAATAAAAATCTAAATGCTAAACTGAAGGAAAAATACAGGTGATAAGGGAGGTGAATCTGCGAGGACCACATATGAATGTAAACAGTAAGTTTGATATTGTTTTCTTCCATTTCGAAGGCAATACCTCATCAAGCAGTTATAAATCATAGGCCAGAGACACGTGTTATTTTTGTTATACATCGTGAAGACTCCATATAGATTTTTGGGTGGGACGTAGCGTGGTCAGTCTGGGATCAATCCCCGTCAGTGGGCTATTTCTCGTCCCAGCCAGTGCACCACGACTGGTATATCAAAGGTTGTGGTATGTACTGCTCTGTCTGTGGGATAGTGCATATAAAAGATCCCTTGCTGCTAATCAAAAAAGAGTATCCCATGAAGTGGCGACAGTGGGTTTCCTCTCTCAATATCTGTGTGGTCCTCAACCATATGTCTGACGTCATATAACTGTAAATAAAATGTGTTGAGTGCATCGTTAAATAAAGCATTTCCTTCCTTCCATATAGATTTAACCCAGGTTAAGATAAAACCGCCCATGTGGACACAGGTTTAGTCTTGGTTTTGTGAATGTTGATGTACAGGTATTTCTTATGCATGGTGTTGAATTTTGATGTATCTGTCACTAGATGTTTTATGTTGTGACTTCATATTTTAACTTGTATCAGTTACAGACTTCTTTTTATTTTTCTAATTCCTCCATCATATTGGGATGGAAATGTACCTATGTCAAAAGTAGCTAAATATTTAGTTTTCAAAGCATGTGTATAAGTTAAGTATATTTTATAGTATATTATTACTGGTAACTTATAGTTTATGGTTTATATGTAACTGTTGATGCCATTTTAATAAATAGGCTTTATTATTTTAAATAAATTGTATTTATTTTACTATTGTTGATTTGTGTGTTTTGTGGTGTGTGTGTGTGTGTGTGTTTACATTCTGTGTTACTGCTGAAAATCATCTTTGACATGCATTACTTGTGGGGCACTGGTTGGCAAACTCATTGAGGTTTCCCCATCCCAACCAGTGCCCCACGACTGGTATATCATTCAAAGGTTGTGGTATGTGCTGTTCTGTTTGTGGGAAAGTGTATATAAGTGGACCTTACTAAAATAAAAATTAAGATCTGATGTTAAGGTTCACCATCTAAAGTAAAAATTATATTTGTTACCAAGATATCGGGTGATTAAAAAAATATGTCTCATGTTTTGAAGTTGAATAGCAGAAAAAGTATGCTATGCAGAGCATTAAAATTTGGCACAAAATCAGTTTATTATATTGTGTACACATTCATTTTGATACATGGCTTACTTTTTAAAATATCAAAGGCTGTGGTATGTGTTATCCTGTCTGTGGGATGGTGCATGTAAACGATTCCTTGCTAATAATAGAAAAATGTAGCAGGTTTCCTAAGACTATATGTCAACAATTACCGGGTGTTTGTCATCCAACACCCGATGATTAATAATAAACCAATGTGCTCTAGAAATGTGACAATAAACAAAATAGACTTTTACTTTTAAAATGGCCTGTGATACAAAGACGTAATATCCCATGTAGATCATACTCAACATTTACTATAGATACTACAAACAATGGTTGATTGCTACACTACTTTCATTTCACACAGTCCATAATCTCTTTCTTTTTTCATTTCTTTCTTTTTTTCTTTTCTTTTTTATACTTCTTCGGAATTTTATTTTTACATGTATGTTTCCCAAATTGCAACCTTCTGGGTCGTATGGACAATTTCACTTTTAATGGGACGGCTTTAAAACAAAATTGTGACATTTTTGGGGGGGAATTATACTCTTAAAGAGTTAAAAAAGTTTATTTCATCCTAAAACAGAATACTATGGGATGTAAGAAAGGAAACTAGTTGGGCCGATTCACTTGTTTTTAGTATGTATTCTATGTATATGTTGAGTGTGGTTTTTATTAATGTAGTATATTTTTACATCACATTTTGTATCATGCACCATTTTAAAAGTAAGCCATGTATCTAAATGAAACTTCTGCCATTAACACACACGATGATAAACTGGTTTTGTGAAAATGTTAACTGTTTTGCATTGCACACTTTCCACGATATTCAACTTTAAAAAAAAAATGTGGGACTCTGTTTCTCTCACTTTCTATCAGTATGTGTGTTAAAAGTGGGACTCTCTTTCTGTCACCGGCCTTGATGGCGTCGAGGTTAGGCCATCGGTCTACAGGCTGGTAGGTACTGGGTTCGGATCCCAGTCAAGGCATGGGATTTTTAATCCAGATACTGATTCCAAACCCTGAGTGAGTGCTCTGCAAGGCTCAATGGGTAGGTGTAAACCACTTGCACCGACCAGTGATCCATAACTGGTTCAACAAAGGCCATGGGTTGTGCTATCCTGCCTGTGGGAAGTGTAAATAAAAGATCCCTTGCTGCTAATCGGAAAGAGTAGCCCATGTAGTGGCGACAGCAGGTTTCCTCTCAAAATCTGTGTGGTCCTTAACCATATGTCTGACGCCATATAACCGTAAATAAAATGTGTTGAGTGCTTCGTTAAATAAAACATTTCTTTCTTTTTCTTTCTCTCTCCGTGTTAAAGTAGGTGTGTCGAGGCATTTTGCTAGTCAATGAAAAAACAGTGACCTCTTATTGATTTTATTACTTTACAGTACAGTTGTATAGCACTTTGTCTATTGTTAGGACTGTGTAGCCTACATTGTATTTTCACGAAGACAGAATCACAAAGTAAGCCAGTCATAACAGCTAGTGGGTTTTTTCCTTCTTTTTAAAGATAGTTGATATCTGCATAAAAGTCTTTTTCATCTCTGCCTTTAGAATCATTCAATATATGCATTCAGTTAAATCTGTATTCATGTGGGTTACCCGTATTTGTAATGGATTTTTTTCTAAACACGCATGCGTTACAGAGCTGAAGCTCTTTACCGCGTTATATACTGAACAAAAAAAAACCAACTTCCGATTTGTACATATAGTATTTGTTGTGTTAAAGAATTCATTGTGTAATAAAATTATATAGGTAGTATTAGCCTTGAGCTGTATTATCAGGATTCATGAATTTTATCGATTATTTTTGCACTGTTAATCGTCGACAACGTGAAATTCAATTTGCACGTGCATGCATGGTTCGACATGTCCCGTGTAGTATTCGGTCAATTTGTTTTACTTGTCTTACTGACATTGTTGTCAAGTGAACGAAAACGCTTCAAAATTTGTAAACATAGTAACGTTTTTTACATTATAGAATTATTAGTATGCCAAGAATACCCAATAATTTACGCAAACGGGCGATTGGCATGCTTGATGCTGGCATGTCGACAGAAGACGTTGCAAGGCATGTTGGGAGTTCTAGTCGAGCGATACGAAATCTTACGCGAAGATTTCGAACGACAGGAAGCACCAACGACTTGCCACGTCGTGGACGTCCGCGTGTTACAACGCGTGGTCAAGACCGCTATATCATGAACACGCATTTGCGCAATCGATTCCAAACTGCCACTGCTACTGCTGCTAACACACCTGGGCTCCATAATAACCAAATCAGTGGGCAAACTGTTCGTAATCGTCTGCGGGAGAACGGTTTACATGCACGACGTCCTTACGTCGGATGCGTTTTAACGCAACGTCATCGTCTAAATGGTCTTAATTGGGCACGTGTAAACACTAGTTGGATACGGCGACGCTGGAATACCATTCTTTTTTCGGACGAATCCAGATTTTCTTTACAACGTGGTGATGGTAGGTTGCGCGTCTACCGTAGAAGAAATGAACGCTATGCTGACTGTTGTGTTCTTGAACGAGATCGTTTCGGGGGTGGGGGTTCTGTGATGGTCTGGACAGCCATTGCCCATGGTTCTCGTTCACCACTAGTCGTCATTGATGGCAATTTAAATGCTCAACGTTACCGCGATGACATTCTCGCTCATCACGTCATTCCTCTGTTCCATAACAACGCCAACATCTCGATTTTTCAGCATGATAATGCCACCTCTCATACAGCTAGAGACACTGTAATTTTTTTTAGGACAAATAACATTGATTTCATTGATGACTGGCCCGCTAAAAGTCCTGATCATAGAGCATGTCTGGGATAGTCTGGACAGACGATTGAGGCGTCGTCCCAACCAACGAACTTCGTCAAGCGCTCATTCAGGAATGGGAAAATATTCCACAGGCAGAAATCAACACTTTAGTCAATTCTATGCACCTGCAATGCACTGCAGTGGTTAATTCAAGAGGTGGTCATACCCGTTATTAAGTGGGTGTTGTTGTTTTTTAACCCCTACCACACTTGGTCAAAATTTCTCCCAATTTCTGTTAACCTATGGCCATGATTTTTGCACCAAACGATGCATCATGGAACACTTTAAATGCATATATAACAATTATTTCCCCGGTTTGTTTTCATCAAGTTATGTTCAAGCAAAGTTAGCGGAAGTTTCTTATTTTGTTCAGTATATATATTGATTTGATCTTTTCGTCGTCCGGTTGCCAGCACGCCGGAATTGGGTTATAAATGGTGTCACAGCGACAGTGGCAAACCAGGACAGTAGTACACTGTTAGGACAGGTATGACAATCATTATATAGTCACCATCGTGCACTGTTTAATGAAAATTTAGTAGGTTATCAATTTCTCTATTATACGATATGTATTTCTGTGTGATCCTAGTAATTAGTGCTTGGACGTAGCTCAGTGGAAGAGCGCTCGCCTGAGTTTCAGTGTGCGAACACGTGATTGTACTCAAAATTAGTATATAATGGGTTTTTTGTTTATACGTAAGGTATAACCCCCCAGTTTATAATGTTTCAGTCTTGAGGTGCATGCGTCGCAGGATCGAACCACTTCGGTGGATCCATTCAACTGATTTGTTTTTTCTCGTTCTAACCAGTGCACAACAACTGGTCAAATGCCGTGGTTTGTGCTTTCTTGTCTGTGGGAAAGCATATAAAAGATCCCTTGCTGCATTAGGAAAAATGTAGCGGGCTTCCTCTGATGACTACGTGTCAGAATTAATAAATGTTTGACATCCATTAGCCGATGATTAATTAATCAATGTGATCTAGTGGTGTCGTTAAACAAAACAAACTTTAACTTAAATAGTAAAAATATACAGGAGATATAGCTTTAATCGTCGACTTCGGCCATCTCCTGTGAATTAAATTTAATGGGCCAGTATCATCTTTGAATATATTGTTTTACACTTTAAAAGTATTTTGTTCTCTTGAAATGATTTTTTAAATAATTATAAAACAAATAATTAGTTTCATTCGTTTAAACTAGTGTATCAATTGGATCGGTAAAAAAACCCATAATTTCGTAACCGAAATTTTTTTTTCTTCAAAATATGCAATCACATTTTTGCCATTGGTGGACGACAATAAGGAGAATCAGCAAGACAAATATTTGTGAAAAAAACAAAAAAACCCCACAAATTGCTGTAATTTGCAATATGAATCTTTGTTTTTAGAATAGAGAAGAAAGCTTTTTAAGAAATATGATTGTGAGCATTTTGGAGGTGGGTTTTTTTCGCACCATCTCTCAAAACAATTCGTTTCTTACACGCGGAACTGACTACACATTTCGAAAGTCTAGATATGCCCCTGGACAGTGCGATGGAACCCTACACAGTTCCCTAATTTTAACTCAATGTGCATTATTGGTGTGTGTATGCGTGTGTGTATGTGTGTGTGTTTGTTTAAAAAATTATTATTTTGTTTGTTTTGTATGTTTTTTGTGTGTGTGTGTGTGTATGTGTCTGTGCGTGTGTGTCTGTGTGTGTATGTGTGCCTGTGTGTATGTGCGACTCTCTCTCTCTCTCTCTCTCTCTCTCTCTCTCTCTCTCTCTCTCTGTGTGCGTCTCTCTGTGTATGTGTGTGTCTCTCTCTCTCTCTGTGTCTCTCTCTCTCTCTCTCTCTCTCTCTCTCTCTCTCTCTCTCTCTCTCTCTGTGTATGTGCGTGTCTCTGCGTGTGTATTAGTGTTTGCTTGTTTTTGTGGTGTGTGTTTTGTTTTGTTGGTTTTTTGTTGTTGTTATGTTTGTTTTTTGTTTGTTTGTTTTGTTTGTTTTTTGTTTGTTTGTTTGTTTTTTGTTTTGTTTTTTTGGGGGAGTAGGTTTTTTGGTTTTGTGTGTGCTTTTTTTCCCAGCCCAAACGCTAGCAGATTTTATATAGTATATGACCCTCTGTGTTACACCCGACCTCAACTTTTAAACCAAATAGCTTTGCCCCTGAACCATGGCTGTAATATTGAACGTTGCAGAACACGGTCTTTCATAATGATATTAAAAAAGGTTGATCTAGTTTCATAAAATAGATTTTAAACTTTCCTTTCCTTTCAGCGCTACGTAATAAAGAATATGAAGAGTCAATATGGCATCAACAGACGAAATACTTTTAACGACAACAATACCTGATGATTTCCTCAAGTGTAAAATCTGTTTTAATATTTATGAACAGCCGAAAATCCTGCCTTGTGTCCACACGTATTGCTCACTGTGCATAGAAAAACTGTTCGAGACATCTGATGAACCAGGTTCAATATTGTGTCCAGAATGTAGAGATTTTGTCACACTTCCACGGAAAACTGTTTCTGATCTAAAACCTAATTTCTTAATCAACAGTCTCATTGAGGTTCTGAAAGTGAAGACAAACAAAGACGTGAAATGTACGACATGTACACTCCGTGGAAAGACTTCGCCTGCCAAAAGTCGCTGTCTGGATTGTGGAGATTACTTATGTCCAAGTTGTTCTGATGGACACAATGCCTCTTCAGCGACTTGGAATCACAAGAAGGTTCTCTTGCAAGACATCAGGAGAGGATCATATGACAAAGAACTGAGAAACATCCACAGGTTAACCTGCTCAAAACACAAGGGCAGACAACTTGAGTATTTCTGTGAGAAATGTCAAGCACCAATATGTCAGGTTTGTATTTTACTTGTACATCGGGATCATAGATGTGTACAAGTCACCGATGCGGTTTCAAGTCAGAAGAGTCGTCTTACCAGCCACATTAAAAATGTAAAGGAAAAATTGCAGAAGCTTGAAAGTGAAACGAAAATGGCATGCGAAATTATAGCATGTGTTAAAAAACATAAGGCTGAAGCCATTGTTAGCACCGAAGAACAGATAGCAGGAATTCGAGCAGAAATAGAACATCACAAAGAAAAGGCATTGGCTATGGTGAACAGTATAATGAAATACAAAATAGAACAGCAAGAAACGCAGGTGGAAAATACGAATGTGAAAATAATCATAGCAAAAGATTGCCTGCAATTTTGTGAGAAATTGATAGAACAAGGACAAGACGAAGAGATGCTTTCTCTGGCGGAGACAATCACCAAGCGTCTCCAGCAAGTGGAATCGTTATCATCTCCTGAAGTGGAAGCATTATCTACTCCTGAAGTGGAAGCATTATCATCTCCTGAAGTGGAAGAATTATCATCTCCTGAAATGGAAGCATTATCATCTCCTGAAGTGGAAGCATTATCATCTCCTGAAGTGGAAGCATTATTATCTCCTGACGTGGAAGCATTATCTACTCCTGAAGTAGAAGCATCTGGTGGAGAGGAATTGCCCGATACTGATAGAGAAAAAGCCCCTGGTGTACATGACGTAGAATGGTTACTGGGAAACGAAGCTGTCAGTTGTCAGTTCAAATCTAAAGAGAGTGTTGGGAGTTTATGTGTCTCATTTAACCTTTTGCAGAGTTTTGACACCGAGTATGAAGATGATGAGGAGCATCCAATGGTAAGAGGCATGACAATACACAACAATGTTATTTATCTTTCCGATAGTGCAAATGGCAAAATTAAATGCATCTCTAAACTGGGGGCTTTAAAGGAATGTGTGGCACCTAAATACGAAGATAGTTTTTCACCATTTGCTGTTGCTGTCTGTAACAACGTCATAGGCGCCGTGAATGAAAATTACTTATATCTGTTTGACGACAATGGTAAGATGATAACCAAGGTTGTACTGGCTGCGAAGTGGCCCACCTATCACGAACTGCGCTTCACGTTTGCCCTTGCGAACTACCAGAATGAAGGTTTTATTGTGGGGAACCTGCCTCATGATCATTTTCGAATATACACCACAGACGGAACACTGCTAAAACGATTTGTGATGCTACACTTTCATCCCTTGGCAAATCTAAGCGTTGGTCGAAATGGCCATTTTGTCACATGTGAGTGGGGAGATGATTCCGTCCGCGTTCGTAACACTGATGGTAAGACCGTAACCTATTGCCAAATAGCATCCTCGTGGAAAGCAGTCGCAGCTCACATAAACCAAGCGGGTCTTATCTTTGCTGTTGACAATCTTCAAGCCGCCGTGTTTGTGTTCGACCAAAACGGGAGTCTTTTACACGAACACTCCACGAAAAGAGACGGTTTGTTTAAACCCGTAAATCTTGCATTTGACGATGAAGGTTTAATGTACTTGGTTAACACCCACGGGAACGTTAATGTTTATAGAATTAATGTTAGTACTTCCGTGTAGAATTTCGTGGGCAATAGGATGAGCAGTACTACATCAAAACATTATAAAGACTTTATGCAAGTTTGTACTCGGATGAAGTCAGTGGTTCGCATTGTGTCATTTAGTATAATGAATGAATGAATGAATGAATGTTTAACGACACCCATTCATTTATTCATTCATTCATTCATTCATTCATTCATTCATTCATTATAAGCACCCACATCATTTTATAATCATTACGTACAAAACAAAAACCTGGAGCCAGTTGTTTAAATGTTAGTTTGCGTAACCAGTCGTTAAGAGATATTATCAAAACCTGATATCAAAGAACAATTGAAAAGATATGTTGAAACTTGAATTAGAACAGCATAAAGTATCTATTCGTAATTTTAAATTGTTTTTTATTTAAATATATTTAAATGACAAATACCACGCTAACCTAAGGTTAGCTTATCCATGCTTTAAAGCCGCACACCCTAGTTCCATCCAGCGAAAATAAATTATAATTTGGTTAATCTACAAACCTGTAACACACTTAGATCACGTTTTTATCAAATGGAGTGAAAAAGCAGGTTTTATATCGATAAATCCCAATTGCTTGAAATAATTTTGAAAGTTAGTATTCTGATGTCACCGGTAGATGTCGCTCGAAGCACAACAATGCCTACGTCACGACAAATTTCACAGACTTGGGGTGCGTTTGTTTCACCTCTCCTGGACATGTTCCAACTGTTCTGTCCTGGTTGTATCCCCTCTCCAGATATCGTAAGACTTAGCAAAATTATTTGTTTTAAGGGTTTGTAACGTTTTGTATTGAGACACTTACTTGTCTGAACTTTATTGTTACTGAAAATGTTCAAGAACTGTGAAGAAAAATCTCACAAATGAACAACAACAAATCGGATGTTGATTGCGCGAACTGTGCACGAGAAAACAAACCGAACCAAAATGATAACGGTCACGTGATATACCAACGTCTGTGACATTGAAATCGAAATATCCCGTCTAAAAATAGATTGGACCTCGCTTGCTTAACGGGTTTTTTCTCGACAGAACATCTTGTGAAAAAATGCAAAAAAATGCATTTCGTGGTTTTACAAACATCAGGATTACCAAAAAGCACTTCAGGTGAATGGAAATGTGTATTCTAAATAATAAAATGTAAGTAAAGTGCAATTTTATTTGTGAAAAATGGGGTTTAATAGCGAAAAACAACGCCGTAACTAGGGTGTGTCCCTTTAAACAATTTGGCCCAGGTTTTTACAATACTATAAAGAATCTTGATTAAAAGTAAATTTTCTCACTGTTTTCAAATATTGACTGAAGCAAAACATTTAGTTGATCTGCAACTCCAAGTCGCATTCTGCCGTGTTCTGAGTAACACTGCGAAAATTTTGACAAAACTGGACTCGCGTACTTTTCAGCTCTGACAAAGAGCAAATTAATTGCATTATAGTTACAAATAAGACCAACAAGTGGGGAGGGGGTGGGTGTTATTGGCTCTGGATAATCGTATATTTTGCCTTTTGTGCACTAATGCTAAGTGCCCTAGAGACGCGGGGGTGTGGGAGGGGGTGGGGGTGGGTGGGTGAGTGTGTGTACGTAGCCCATGGCCAGTGCTAAAGTGCTCGCCTAATGCGCGGTCGATGGACCCATTTGGGCTACTTTACGTTCCAGCCAGTGCAAGGCCGTGGTATGTGCTATTCTGTCTGTGGGGTGGTGCATATAAAAAATTATTTGCCAGCGGGTTTCCTCTCTAAGACTAGATATCCAAATTACCAAACGTTTGACATCCAATAGCCGATGATTAGTAAATCATTGTGCTCTAGTGGTGTCGTTATACCGGTAAAGAAAACTTTTTATTTTATCATATTTATTTAGAGACGCGTGGCTCAAAACCCATTTACATAGTGTAACTATTACAACATACATGTATTGATATATTCTTTCGTTGTGGTAACGAACATACACGTTGCTGTTGCTAGAAACCCAGCGTGCACCTATCGACTAATCAGTATTAGCCTTGTATATAATATTTTTGATTAAACATTTAAGGCGATTCAAATGCCTTGTACAAAAATAGCCGCATGATTGCATATAGCAACCGATGAAATCTTAATGTCATCTAAAGTTTCTTCTCTTTTTTTGTTCAACTACACCACTAGAGCACATTGATTTATTAATCATCGACTATTGGATGTCAACCATTTAGTAATTTTTGACATATAGGAGGAAACCCGTTACATTTTTCCATTAGTAGCAAGAGATCTGTTATATGCGCTATTCCATAGACAGGATAGAACATATAACGACCTTTGATGTCCCAGTCGTGGTTCACTGGCTGGAACGAGAAATAGACCAATGTGCCCACCGACGGGGAACGATCCTAGACCGACCGCACATTAAAAAAGCGCTTTGCCACTGAACTACGTCCCGCCCGTCTTAAAGGGACATTCCTGAGTTTGCTGCATTGTAAGATGTTTCCGACTAATAAAATATTTCTACGATTAAACTTACATATCAAATATATTTTCTTGTTCAGAATATCAGTGTATGTATGTATATCAATGTGTTCGGGTCGTCTTAATATTTGTAACAAGCCCAAAGTTTATTTTAGGAAATAAAATTAAATTTAACCCAGTACAAATATTAGAACGATCAGAAACTTGTTTAATATACAGCCACTAATATTTTATGTAGAAAAAAAAAAATTGATATTTTATTACAATCGTTAAAAAGTCTGTTGGTCAATAACATCTTAAACATTGCAGCAAACTCAGGACTGTCTCTTTAATGTTATCTTGTCGAAATCAGGGGCGAGACGTAGCCCAGTGGTAAAGCGCTCGCTTGATGCGCGGTCGTTTTGGGATCGACTCCCGTCAGTGAGCCCATTGGGCTATTTCTCGTTCCAGCCAGTGCACCACGACTGGTATATCAAAGGCCGTGGTATTTACTACCCTGTCTGTGGGATGGTGCATATAAAAGATCTCTTGCTGCTAATCGAAAAGAGTAGCCCATGGCGACAGCGGGTTTCCTCTCTCAATATCTGTGTGGTCCTTAACCATATGTTTGACGCCATATAACCGTAAATAAAATGTGTTGAGTGCGTCGTTAAATAAAAATATTTCCTTCCTTGTCACAATCGGCTGTTGGCAGTAGCTACTGGGAATTTTCCATTTGGCTCAGTCGAGTAGAGCACAGAGAGTCGGTGCTTCGGATCCTTTCAAAGGAGGTGCCGCATGTAGGGAGAGGGGACACGGGACACGGACAACCATAGAATACTCTCCGGACGTGTATGTTTAATTATATTCTGCACAAATGTTCAACATATTCAACGCTTTAAGCCAACGCTTAGACCCACGAGGCCAAACATGCATCATCAAATAGATATGTAATTTGAACCTTGTAACTCTGATACTAGTGATAGTGATATATTCTGGCGGAACACAGCGAAGATTGTTCGAAACTAAATCGGAAATCAGAGATTACACGTTTAGCACGTGCACACACTTGATACCAGCCATCCACTGTTGGGGAATTCCTGACCGAATCTTTTCAGTTTAGGTCTGAAAGGATCCTATCGGTTTTGGGTTATCAGTTTTGAAAATATTCTGTGCCATTTCAACCAATATTTTCATTAAAAAAGATAAAATAGAAGTTAATTTAGCAATCACGTAATTTGTTTTAATGAATAATGGATTAAGTTGAAGAATGCACTCAGAAGTGTAGATTCATGAAAAATAACGGGGATCGTGAATTATGTTTCATTACATATATATAAGACAGAGAATACTTTTTTCGTGTGTGTGTGTGTGTGTGTGTGTGTGTGTGTGTGTGTGTGTGTGTGTGTGTGTGTTTATGTGTGTTTAAACAAATGTCGAGTCGTGAATTAGCATACTACTAGGCAGTTGACAATATATATTGGTTGCGAAATAACACGTCTAGTATATTAAAATTGCTTTTACTATTAGCTGTTTGTATTTTGTATTATTTAAAATAGTATATATGGGGAATCGAGTATGTGTTATCGCAAATCTTGCTTTCAAATGACCACGATGTTCCATTTTTATTTCTATTAATTGCTGTATGCAGTATTAAATAATACATCCCATATAGATTTAAATATACTGTCCAAGGCTTGCTGCCCTTGTTTTTCCACTAACAGAGCCCCTTTAACGACTAAATTTCCATAATAAATACATAACCTTCTTTACAATATCAGCGCACACACATTGCACAAACCGAATTTTATTTGTTTTAAAATATATTCATGCGTCTTTTGTCGTCCTAATGTTTGTAGTTGTTCACACATTTTATTTTCTAATATAGGGCCTACATATATGTTTTTCGTATGTATGAAATTATAGGAAGATACTATCCATTTCGGGTTACTACAAATATTAGAAGAATACACTGAATATACAGACACTGATATATTATAAATAAGGACAATGTATTTAATATGTAATCTGAATGGTTAACAAGGCTCTACTAGCTGGAAACACGGTATACTGACAGCTAACTCAGGACAGTCTCTTCAATACTAGTATGTAGTCCGGGAGCCAAGACCAGAAAAAACATTGTTGAACATAACACCCACTACACAGTTGGTTGGTCACTTTAGGCAGCTTGGGGGATGTCTCTTGAACATTCGTAGCCCTGGTGTAGAGTTGAATCGTGGCAGAAACAATAGGTGACAGCATATTTTCTAACATTGTGTGTGTGTGTGTGTGTGTGTGTGTGTGTGTGTGTGTGTGTGTGTGTGTGTGTGACCTAGTTGCAAAAATCAACAATTCACATTTGATTTTCTCGGCTTCTACAACAAATATCCTTAAGGAACTATTATGTCAATGTTGTAAACCTTTATAATGTTGTTCAGCTAGCAGCGATATGGATATGTTTTTACCAGTATGACTGCCAAATGCTATGACATTTTACACTGTTATATAATTATATAATATATATAATTTTATTCATTCTGTAAAACCCTTAATTAAGTAGGCTTTCCCATCTAAAATAACAAAACTGACCAATTACGTCGTCTCAAAGAAAAGAAAAGTATTACTTGGGTATCGTGAGTGATCGTTTTTGTTCGAACGTACCCTACCAATAGGCCTAATAATATGCTTCTTTTTTTTCTTTAAAAAAAGAAAAGAAAAATACTATAACTCCATTTTGTTCTATTGATGCAACCCGAAATATATTTAGTTAAATAGTTTATTATACTATCAAGTCATTTGTGTTGTTTTACAAGTCAGGTTGAAGAAAGCAAAGCGTCTTGTCGTAAATTAGAGCGTTTGTTTACACTGTGCATAGAGAAGATGGACGGAGCTGACGTCACTTCGCCCCAAGCTATACCACCGGACGTCACAAAAACGAAACAAAATGGCTGCCCCCAGTTAGCAGGAATAATCATGTTTTTTTATTAACTCTAAAGTTACACGTTTTTCATTTGTTAAAGTGTCAGTGTGTTGGTGGTCCGGGTATGCATCTTTCCAACTCATAAGGCTCTTGTTTGAGTTGACCCTACCTTTAATAACAAGAGGCTGAAATCAAGGGTAACCGTAACGTTCCTTGGTTATGCAATAGACGTCCTCTTAATACACATATATTTGTCAATATACACATACACGTGCGTACGGCTTGCTCCGCCTAATACACTCAAAATCGATACATACCATTGTAGAGTGTCCAAGTGGGATTTTTACATTCATATTTCAATCAGTTAAAGTGTTTTGTTTAACGACACCACTGGAGCACATTGCTTTTATTAATCACCGACTGTGTCAAACAATTGGTAATTTTGACATATAGTCTTAATTGGGGGGGGGGGGGGGGGGGGGGGGGGGGGGGGGGGGGGGTGGGGCGGGGGGGGGGGGGGGGGGGGGGGGGGGGGGGGGGGGGGGGGGGGGGGGGGGGGGGGGCGGGGGGGGGGGGGGGCGGCGGGGGGGGGGGTATGGCAGGGGGACCTTGGGCAATTGCCCCCTTTGCCCCCTTATATATCCGGCACTGGTTAGGATGCAATATAACTGGCCTCGATGGTGTCGTGGTTAAACTATTGGTAGGTACAGGGTCGCAGCCGAGTACCGGTCCCAACCAGAGAGAGTTTTTATGAATCAATGGGTAGGTGTAAAACCACTACACACTATTCTCTCTCACTAACCACTAACAATTAACCCACTGTCCTGGAAAGACAGCCCAGATAGCTGAGGTGTGTGTACCCAGAACAGCGTGCCTGAGCCTTAATTGGATATATAAGCACGAAAACAGGTTGAAATGAAATGATACGGTACATTAGTTAAGCTGATGGGTTTTTTGCCTGTAAATGCTAGTCAACACTTTGGGAGCAACAGACCGGCCCCGGTGGCGTCGTGGTTAAGCCATCGGACTACAGGCTGGTAGGTACAGAGTTCGCAGCCCGGTACCGGCTCCAACCCAGAGCGATTTCTTAATGGCTCAATGGCTAGGTGTAGACCACTACACCCTCTTCTTTCTCACTAACCAACTAACAACTAACCCACTGTCCTGGTAAGACAGCCCAGATAGCTGAGGTTTGTGCCCAGGACAGCGTGCTTGAACTTTAATCGGATACAAGCACGAAAATATGTTGAAATGAATGGCGAGTTGAAGTTATGTTTTGATTGGCAACTTGGGCATTGACACGTACCGAGATCAGTTTATCAATCATAGCGCATTTTATTTTTGTATTCTTCTCCAAGTAATAAATAGTGTGTTAATTGCCTTTGTCTTGCAAGTATACGATCTGTGACAAAATGACCAATCTTACATCAGAGGTGTACAACGTATACATACAGTTAGACAGTATAGTTTAAAGCAAATTGCCTTCAAGTACTTCCCTTGCTTCGTGTTCTTACGTTTCCTTTCAACAAAACTGGTTTGATGCTTATTTTTACGACTTTTATTACATGTTAGAATAAAGTGTATTTAAGTTTGATAGATTGATTGCAAAATATATTTTATTGTATATAATATATATATATATATATATATATATATATATATATATATATATATATATATATATATACATCAGGCATTCCCGAAAGCCAAACGTATCCTGCTCCACCGGTGGCACCCGTCATGAGTACTGCCACCACAGCAGTTAAGTATGTAATTTCATATAAAATGATTAAAAAATATTGAATGTGCAAGCGTTTCACCATAGAGATAAAAAAAGCATGCATAAGTTCAAAATATGGAATAGCCTTCATTTTGGTCAGTGATGCAGCGTATTTAGTAGATGTAGCCTCCACAGTTATCTCACCGTTCCGAAACATTTTTGTTTCATTTACTTCTTTTTTTATTATACGTTAGTTCGTACATACGATAATTTTTCACCTGTGACTTGGAGGAATATCAAAGCACAGCGGAAAATTTATGAATTACAAGTGAAATGTGTTCTACAGAGCATTGCTTTTCATTTAAAGGAACTCCCAACAATGAGGGTTTCATTTCATTTCTTGGTGTTTTTGACAAGAGCTATTCAGGTGTTTTCTGTGGTGTGTAAAAGTCGTCGAAAAATATGATACAAACCCGTATAAAATGTTTTCAGATTTATTTAGCAAAATAAACCCGAAGAAATCAAGCGACAAATATATATACAAAATTACAAATATGGTGGCCTAAAAGTTCCAGATATATTATACAGGACCTTATTTCATTTGTAAAATCTACATGGATACACAGACGTTTTCGGCAAACCACAAAATGGATTACACTATTTGAATTCACTACTGGTTTTAAAAATAAAGATCTCATTATATACAGAGATTATTTTTATTGTAACGAAAAAAAGAAGAATATATAATACATTTTGTTTCGAAAGATGCCTTTTATAGCTGGGTGCTATTCAAGGAAATCAAACGTTACAAACGCAGAAAATATACAGGGACTTAATATTTGGGATAATACAAAGATATTAAAAGTATATATAAGATTTCTTTTATTAACAATAGAATTATTTTCATTAATGACTTACTTAATGAACAAGGAAAGCTGTTTTGAATTTGAAACTTTCACCAAAACATAAAACATGAAAACATTGTTTCATATTATGCATCGCTTATGAACGCTGTAATTCGTTTATCGCTGTTAAAAGATCAGTTCTGCCGTTTAAATTAAAACTGTTGGTAAATACAAACACGGTA
Organism: Gigantopelta aegis; assembly: GCF_016097555.1. Classification (NCBI taxonomy): domain Eukaryota; kingdom Metazoa; phylum Mollusca; class Gastropoda; order Neomphalida; family Peltospiridae; genus Gigantopelta; species Gigantopelta aegis. Next base: position 77,808,934 of record NC_054702.1, on the reverse strand, counting down.
AGTAAGGTTATGTAATTAGAACTGTTGGTAAATACAAACACGGTAAGTAAGGTTATGTAATTAAAACTGTTGGTAAATACAAACACGGTAAGTAAGGTTATGTAATTAGAACTGGTAAATACAAACACGGTAAGTAAGGTTATGTAATTAGAACTGTTGGTAAATACAAACACGGTAAGTAAGGTTATGTAATTAGAACTGATAAATACAAACACGGTAAGTAAGGTTATGTAATTAGAACTGTTGGTAAATACAAACACGGTAAGTAAGGTTATGTAATTAAAACTGTTGGTAAATACAAACACGGTAAGTAAGGTTATGTAATTAGAACTGTTGGTAAATACAAACACGGTAAGTAAGGTTATGTAATTAGAACTGTTGGTAAATATAAACACGGTAAGTATGGTTATGTAATTAAAACTGTTGGTAAATACAAACACGGTAAGTAAGGTTAAACGACAAAATTATAAGCCCAGGAAATATTTATAAAAACAGGATGTACATTTGTATTTATACAAACCCACTTTGTTTGCAACCCCCCCCCCCCCCCCCCTAATTTTTAATAACTACAGATTAGTGATATCTAAACAGTTGATACTACAACTGTAAGTGCCATTTCAAAATACACAACGATCAGATAATATTCTTGGACATTACAAGCAAAAACAACCAGTAGTCAAACCAATGTTTATAAGTATACCAAGCAAAAGCAAACAACTTTTTTTTTTTTACACACATCCAATTTTACGTGGAAGTGCCAATACTAATTTTATATACATTTATGTTGCCTGACGAGTTGACCAAGTACATCAAACCTTCGACATGGAAGATTCACTGGCTTCCGAAAACCATCTGATTTAGTTGCGTGTTGTAGTAGATGTGTGCCGTCCTTGTCAAACACAGATACTGTGGCTTCAAAACTATTAACAACATAGATAACATATATAACAACATAGATAAAACCATTTCTGTCCTCGTCAGCTGCATTTGCCACTGTACCACTATAAAAATTGTCTTTTTTTTTTTTTTTTTTTTTTTTTTTTTTTTTTACACACATCCATTTTACGTGGAAAAGAAATAAATGTTTTATTTAACGACGCACTCAACACATTTTATTTATGGTTATATGGCGTCAGACATATGTTAAGGACCACACAGATTTTGAGAGAAAACCCGCTGTCGCCACTTCATAGGCTACTCTTACCGATTAGCAGCAAGGAATCTTTTATTTGCGCTTCCCACAGGCAGGATAGTACAAACCATGGCCTTTGTTGAACCAGTTATGGATCACTGGTCGGTGCAAGTGGTTTACACCTACACATTGAGCCTTGCGGAGCAATCACTCAGGGTTTGGAGTCGGTATCTGGATTAAAAATCCCTTGCCTCGACTGGGATCTGAACCCAGTACCTACCAGCCTGTTGACCGATGGCCTAACCATGACGCCACCGAGGCCGGTATTTACGTGGAAGTGCCAATACTAATTTTATATACATTTATGTTGCCTGACGAGTTGACCAAGTACATCAAACCTTCGTCGTCGAATGCAAGATTCACTGGCTTCCGAAAACCATCTGGTTTAGTGAAGTGTTGTAGTAGATGTGTACCGTCCTTGTCAAACACAGATACTGTGGATTCAAAACTATTAACAACATAGATAAAACCATTTCTGTCCTCGTCAGCTGCATTTGCCTTCCAAGTTGAAGATACCTCACACTGAGTCAGTTTCTTTCCCTGAAGATTGCGAACACGTACACAGTTATCTCCCCACTCGCAGGTAACAAGATGTCCACTTTTAGAAACGCTCAGATTTGCCAATGGAAAGGCAATCGGCACCAGAAGTCGTGTTTGTAGCGTCCCATCGAGAGCGTATATTCGAAAATGATTATCTGGCAGGTTACCGACAATGAAACCTTCATTTTTGTAATTGGCAAGGGCGAATGTAAAGTGCAATCCGGTAGCTGGTTTGGCAGCTATCACATTCCTGTACACAATTTTACCTTTTTTGTTGAACATATACAGGACATTTTCGTGTATTGCACCAGTGACGTCCTTACACACAGCTACAGCATGTGGTGAAAATGTTTCCCCAGTTGTTATATATTTCTGTAAAATTCCACCTGTAGAAATATATTTAATTTTGCCATTTGCATTGTCAGAAAGTAAAATAGTATTGTTAGTGATTGTCATGCCTTTTACCACTGGACACACGTCATCAGCGTCGTATTCGGTGTTAAAGGTACGCAACAGTTGAATGGAAACATTTTCTTGGGTCTTGGTAGTTTCTGGTGTAAACTGCAAGTTGGAATGGAAGGTATCTAGCAAACTATCCACTTGCGTCCTTAGCAAACTTTCCAAGTCTTGTATGCCGCACATTTGTTCGGTGATATCTGGGAAGACTTCTCTAGCAATTGGCTTTAAATCCACAGCGGGCAGCTCCTCAAGCTGCTGGAGTCGCTTGGTGATCGTCTCTTCAAGGTAGAGCACCTCTTCGTCTTTTCCCTGTTCTATCATCGTCTCACAAAACTCCAGACATCCTTTTGCTAAAGTTATTTTTAAATTTGCCTTATCTACCTGTGAATTACACTGCTTCAACGTTTCTTCTATCCTGTCCTCTACCAACTGTAATGCCTGTTGTCGGTGGCGTTCTATTTGAGCGATTATCCCTTCTATTTGCTTTTCTATGTTTGCATTTGCTTGAGTTTGAAGCTTGTTGACTCTTGCAAGTTTCTCACAGGCCATTTTCTTTTCGTTTTTTAGACGATGCAATGTTTCCTTTACTTTAATTGCATGATTGGCAAGTCGATCTTTTTGAGCTGTAACTGCCTCGATAGCTGTTAAACATTTGTGATCCCGATGTACAAGTAAAACACACGCTAGACATATTGGTGTGTGGCACGTGTCGCAGAAATACTCTATTTCCTTGTCCTTGTGTTGTGAGCAGGTTAACCTGAGCAGGTTTCTGAGTTCTTTGTCATATGATCCTCTCCTGATGTCTTGTAAGAGAACCTTCTTATGATTCCAAGTCGTGGAGGAGGCATTGTGTCCATCAGAACAACTTGGACATAAACAATCTCCACAATCCAGACAGCGACTTTTGGCAGGCGAAGTCTTTCCACGAAGTGTACATGTCGTACATTTCACGTCTTTGTTGGTCTTCACTTTCAGAACCTCAATGAGACTGTTGATTAAGAAGTTAGTTTTTAGGTCAGATACAGTTCTGTGTGGCAGGTTGACACATTCTCTACATTCAGGACATGATATTGAACCAGGCTTATCGGATGTCTTCAACAGTTTCTCTAAGCAAGGGGTGCAATACGTGTGAACACAAGGCAGGATTTTTGGATGCTCATAAATACTGAAACAGATTTTACACGTGAGGAAATCATCGCGGATCGTCGTTGTTAGTGGAATGTCTTGCTTTGAAGCCATCTTCTTTATCCTGCTGAAATTGGAACACTGAAGTCAGAAAATTCAAACAAATAGTTTAAGAAACGGATACATAAATAAACATAACATATATATATATCGATAGATAGATAGACACATACAGACACACACACGCACACACATACAGTGGAGTACCGTTGCTGGTACCAACGTAGACTTTTATATGGAAAAATGTCTATGTGTGTCGATATTAATATGTGTTAAAATATAATATTTAAAAAGGTATATATAAACTGCACGATCTGAAATCAGTGCAGTAGCGGCATTGTGCGCACTGTTAAAAGAGTTGCCGACATTTGACTGTAACAGTTTACATGTGAGATGAACTAATGTTATTAAAACACTAAAACATTGAACAAAGTATTAAATGGTCTCATCGAACCTAAAAAGAAAACGCAAGCAGACGACGATTGTTACAGAATGACCTATAATTTTGATTGATTGATTCAACTTATTTTCGTGCTTATATCCAATTAAGGTTCAAGCACGCTGTCCTGGGCACACACCTAAGCTATCTGGGCTGCCTGTCCAGGACAGTGGGTTAGTTGTTAGTTTGTTAGTGGTTAGTGAGAGAGAAGAGGATGTAGTGGCCTTACACCTACCCAATGAGCCCTTAAGAACTCGCTCTGGGTTGGAGCCGGTACCGGGCTGCGAACCCTGTACCTACCAGCCTGTAATCCGATGGCTTAACGACTGCGCCACCGAGGCCGGTTATAATTTTGAGAAATTGATCACTGGTAAAAGTAGGTTAATTAGTTGTTACTTCACAAAGAAGGCAGCGATCTCCTGGCTTCTTTAGTGACACCACTGTTTTCGCTATGCTTGCTTTCTTAGAGCATCTGAGTCGAAAGATTCGAAGTATGACTATATCCTGTGATCACACCTAGCAACAAACAGCGTGACTTCAGCGAAATATGCATATGCCAACTACAGCATATCACCTATCACCTTATGTTAAGACCACAGCGTTTTCAAATAGGTGTTAGCTGCCCGTGTTTCTCTTTTATTTGAAGTTGATGCAAAGATTTTCACGAAAAATGACAAGGCGTCCGATCTTCCACTGTCGCCAATAACCAGAGCTGTGGATGCCCGTCTTTGCATTTGGATAATTAAACTTTTTAGCTCTGCAGCTTTAATGTGATGACCCAGTGCGCGACAAACATTATTACTAGACTTTGTGAATTAGGTGTTGGTGTTTTTATTTGTTCGTCCACAAAACATTTGGTTTAACTAAATTTAGATTGTTTTATTTCACAGTGACTTTTATTTCATATTTTGTAGAAATTTAAAAAGATGATTCGCTTTGTTCAGAATATGATTGGTTAATTTATTGTTCATAGCATAACAACTTTCGTCAGGCTAAATTAATTTTAAAATTTACGATTCGATAAAAATAAATTTATATATCTTTTTTATATTCAGATTTTGTGTATGGACCCACAAGCACCATTTAATGACGTCACAATGACACATTTCATTTTGTATTGGAAATTATTTATTTTGACAAATGAAGCCTCAATTAAATCCAGTTTGATTTTATTTTGTAAGTCACGAGTTTTCTTTTATTTAAGCACATTTACCAAATTGCTGAACGTTTTTGGCTAAGTACATTTTTCCATTAGTAGCAAGGGATCTTTTATATGCACCATCCAAACAGCCTTTGATATACCAGTCGTGGTGCACTGGCTGGGACGAGAAATAGTCTAATGAGCCCACCGACGGGGATCGATCCCAAACCGACCGCGCATCAGGCGAGCGCTTTACCACTGGGCTACGTCTCGCCCTGTCAGTTGATGACAGTGAATCTGAGACAGTAGTATGTGCTATGAATTATGTACAACACACTGAGGTCGTTTTATGAACAACTCTCAAGGGTTTTTGTGCTGTAGTCTTACTAAACATTCTTTCATTTATTCATTCATACCGAACTCGATGGCGTCGTGGTTAAGTGATCGGTCATAAGGCTGGTAAGTACAGGGTTCGTAGCCCGGTACCGGCTCTCACGCAGAGCGAGTTTTAATGACTCAATGGGTAGGTGTAAGACCACTACACCCTCGTCTCTCTCACTAAACACTAACAATGTCCTGAACAGACAACCCATATAGCTGAGGTGTGTGCCCATGACAGCGTGCTTGAACCGTAATTGGATATAAGCACGAAAACAAGTTGAAATGAAATAAACATTCATTCAAACACACACTCACTCACTCACTAATTCATCCATTCGTTGTGTTTGTTTTCTGACTTTAGTGGTTAGGCGTTTGTGGATGCTGATAGATGTATAATTACAAAAACAATGATTTACTGTGAAACATGGATCAGTAGTATGACATATGTCGGTATCTTGATCTATTATTTTATACAATAATATACAATTTGCAGTTATAGTTTATTTTAATATTTTTTAAAACATGCTAACTAAACTAATCAACAATCTAAAACTAACATGTGACATAAAATTAGGTTTTTCTTAGTCATGTTACAAATAGTTTTAGATTTTCATACCATAATTACCGTCCTTTTAGGCAGCTATTAGTCAACACAATATCTGGCAATATTAGAAATGGTTTTAATGAACTCATTGAGCCCATAAACATCTATTTTGACACCAAGATCACATTTCTAAATGCTGCAGTTCTTAAGATACATAGTTTTGATGATTAACTGGCGGCCATTTTGAAAAACGGCCGCCATCTTGTCGGCACCAACTTTAGAAATGTCATCTTATATTTTCATGAGCTCAAAAACCTTTCCCGCCTCTGCTGCAGGACTATTGCAAATGTCTAAAGGCGACGCCACACAATATGAGTACCACATATGAAAATAGCTGATTGCATAGCAACCAGATCCTGGTAACTCTATTGACGTGCTTATATCCAATTAAGGTTCAGGCACGTCCATGCTGTGTCCAGTTTCTGACAAGTCCAGTGGCTGAGCTCAGGACACAAGCACGGTAACCGATAAAATCGGAACATATGTTTTGTCACAATCGGCTATTCTCGTGGCTGTTCTCATACGAGACAACCGGCATCGGTGGCGTCGTGGTTAGGCCATCGGTCTACAGGCTGGTAGGTACTGGATTCGGATCCCAGTCGAGGCATGGGATTTTTATTCCAGATACCGACTCCAAACCCTGAGTGAGTGCTCCGCAAGGCTCAATGGGTAGGTGTCAACCACTTGCACCGACCAGTGATCCACAACTGGTTCAACAAAGGCCATGGTTTGTGCTATCCTGCCTGTGGGAGGCGCAAATAAAAGATCCCTTGCTGCTAGTCGGAAAGAGTAGCCCACGAGGGACCGGCCTCGGTGGCGTCGTGGCAGGCCATCGGTCTACAGGCTGGTAGGTACTGGGTTCGGATCCCAGTCGAGGCATGGGATTTTTAATCCAGATACCGACTCCAAACCCTGAGTGAGTGCTCCGCAAGGCTCAATGGGTAGGTGTAAACCACTTGCACCGACCAGTGATCCATAACTAGTTCAACAAAGGCCATGGTTTGTGCTATCCTGCCTGTGGGAAGCGCAAATAAAAGATCCCTTGCTGCTAATCAGAAGAGTAACCCATGTAGTGGCGACAGCGGGTTTCCTCTCAAAATCCTGTGTGATCCTTAACCATATGTCTGACGCCATATAACCGTAAATAAAATGTGTTGAGTGCGTCGTTAAATAAAACATTTCTTTCTTTCTTTCGTACGAGACACTCGTAACGTGTGACAACGCCTTAACAACCGTCGATATGGTACTGATTCAGGTCAAATATGTCGTCTTGAACCAGGCAGCTAAAGTAACAAAGCAGCCAGAATACGTTAAGAAAATAGCACACAGCTTGTGACAGTATAAAAGCGTCAAAATAACAACAAACAGCTGGTAGTGAGTGATTTAATAACCGTTGGATATGACAATGCTTGAATCGTTACACCTGTGACTCCCTTGGTGGAACATCGATCTTACGCACTCGAACCGACCACGTGTTCCAACCCGGGGAGAGAACGGTGAAATGACTAAAGCGGGCTTATACCTAACAAAATAGCTGGAACAATCCCCCATATGGACGGACCCCCAAATGGAATAGCGACCCTAAGCATCGCGACCCAATAGACATTCCACGCCGGGGGGACGACAGTGGGGGTACCAGCCAGACCTAACCACGATAACCATATTATTTTACTGTAAATATATATTCATGTTCTGAAACTCGTGATTGGCAATTGGTATATATCACTTCCATTAGCGAAACAGCTTTTTTTTTTCTTTCTTTTTTTTGCTTTCTTTCTCACTAAGACAGGATCGAAGTCGCAGTAACCCAATTGGCTAATTAACCAGCCAATCAACATCGTTAGATAATCAACCACGATAGGACACCACTAATTATCGCCTATTTTTTGCAGCACTCTCATTGGTCCAATCTAGCCAATCACGGATCAAGAACCCCACTACACGTAACTGTAAATAAACTGCACGAATTTGTCTTTGCACCCGCACCATGTTTTTTTATTACTGATGCATTCCATCCTAGCTAACTAAGGTAAGTCAACTAGGGTTCCAGAAGCAAAGACATGCAGGAAAACCGATACCCAACTATCCAGATAGCCTGAAGACAAACCAAGTAAGCCTACTAAAATCCTATATTTAGGGGGCGGGAATCAGAATTCTTCAAACTAAGTACCTAGATTGGTGCATATATGTATACAATTGCTACTTGCCACCGTTAGTTTCGTTTTATTGCATTGGTAATAAAGTTAAGTATGCCAAGCACTAGGCTTTTTAAACCAATACCTACACTATAAGGGTTTAACCCTTCAAATTAGATAGCTAGGCTAGTTTAACTCCCCCTCCGTCATTGTATTCAATGCTATACAAGGATGGAGGGGGATGGGTGGTCATGAATGACCGTTGAACTCACTAGAATAAGGACTTAAGACAATAGGTACAACCTTAACACAAAACTAGGATTCACACACAGACTACACGCTCACTGCATCAGGACACAGGGTGCATTGACTAATGATAACAATGCACCCGCCCCCATTCAATGGCCCAGCATGTACTCTAATAAGGAACCGGACAAAAGAATTCCGGGTCCGAGTACACAATTGCAATGCACCCGGGGGAAGCTGAACAAAAGAATATCGGCCTCCCCCACCCAAACCCCCAATACTTGCTGCTGGTAATAACTTGGTGATGCCTCGACCAGAAGCGGTCAGGCCCTTTATAAGGGCCCTATGGGCAACCTAGGGAGACACCACAGCATCGTAGAGGTCTAAAATTAACGAGCTACTCTCGATTCACTAATATCAAAACCTATATTAGCTCGGCCATGTACCTTTCGACCGACCGTTCAAAAATTGCGCCAAATTCCCTCAATCAAAATTGCGCACCCTTTTCTCTTTGGCATTTAACTGCTCCATTCAAATTCCATAGCACCACCACCACCCTCACCCGCCTGCTACTGATTTGATCGGGCTGCTGGTGCTCCCTTGCACCTGCCAGTGCAGGCGGTCCTTCCTCTCCCCCCCCCCCCCCCCCCCCCTTTCCTGTCATGGACGGAGGAGCCTGCCAAGGCCGGCTCTTGTGCCCACGACAGGCGTGCGCTACAACAGCTTGTTCTGAATGTGCACGTAAAACCCTATGACATGACATGACATGACAAACAAACAGCTATGATATGAACGTCAGGCCCTTTTAAGGGCTACTATGGGCAACCTAGGGAGAAAGGTCAACAACAACTAGGTCCCAGTAACGAGCTGCTAGAAAGCGCCAAACTTCCTTCATTGAAAATTGCGCAACCCTTTCTCTTTGGCTTAATCCTTCGGGATATTTCAAATTCCATAGCACCAAAAACCCACCCCCGCCCGCTACCGATTCCGGTCGGGCTGCTGGTGCTTCCTTCCACCTGCCAGGGCGGGCAGTCCCCCTCTACCACCCACCCTCACCCTTTCCTGTCATGGACGGAGGAGCCGGCCGAGGCCGACACCTGCGCCCAAAACAGGCGTGCGTTACAACAGCTTGCTCTAAATGTGCACGTTAAGAAGACCTGTAACCTGACCTGACATAACACACAGCTACGCTAATGGAATGATCGATATTTATATACGGAATTTATACGGGCCTACTATGTACCTGGAGCCTAATTCACTAATCTATCGAAGCTTTGCGATCTCGCAGAACAGTGCAAAAAGACATGGAAGGATGATGCGATGTTACTCAAAAAACAAAAGTTAAAGTTCATTTTGTTTAACGACACCATTAGAGCAGATTGATTAAATAATCATCGGCTATTGGATGTCAAACTTGGTAATTCTGACACGCAGTCATCAGAGGAAACCCACTACATTTTTCTAATGCAGCAAGGTGTCTTTTATATGCACCTCCCCACAGACAGGATAGCACATACCACAGCATTTGATCAGTTATGGTACACTGGTTAGAACGAAGAAAAACACAATCCGTTGCATGGATCTACAGAGGTGGATCTACAGACGCACGCACCCCAGGCGAGCACTAACTAACTGAGCTAAACCAGGCCCAAGAGAACTTTATGAATTGAGCCCTAGACATGATATGTGATCAACGATTACCATATTCAGTCAGCATTCAAGCAACTCTTGTCCTGTGATCGTCCCGAGTATACAAACCTTGTATTATGCAGTAGGTACAGAATAAAATGTATCACACGATCATTTGTAACTACGTATATCTAACATATTTATTAGATTATCTATAACTGAACACAATGAAACCGAACAGAACATGATAGAAATACCTGTAACTATTGGACGACAGCAATCGGCAAAAATAACTTCCTCCACCTTGCAGGCCATAGCGTAATCTACAAAAATCAATACATTTCAAAACGTACAACGTGGCCAATGACGCATGCGTGATGGGTACGATAGAAATTTTATACAATACAAAACAATTACAGTACTTTAGTACCATAACCGTACGAACGACCAGTGGAGAGGAGAGGGAAATTTCACATACAGGGCCGTACCTAATCTAAATTAAGTGGGGTGACGTCTTCTGCAGTTATCGAGCCCGAGAATACATTGCCAGCAGACGATAAAATACAGTGACATTGTACAGGACTGACTGGATAGTTAAATGTGGGTTTGGGGTGGATTTCCTGCATAACTAATGCTAGGTTCAGACTAGCATCTATCACGACGGAGTTGGCCAACTCAATATCTGCGTTGTATCCCCCTCAACACAAACACACACACACACACAGAGAGAGAGAGAGAGAGAGAGAGAGAGAGAGAGAGAGAGAGAGAGAGAGAGAGAGACACACACACACACACACACACACACACACACACACACACACAACTTACGACGGGTGTACGAGAATCGAGCTGTAAGTGCTCAGACTAGCAACTGGACAGTCGTAGAAGTCGTGAGATGGGCGAGTTGGCCAACTTCGCCGTGACAGTTGGTAGTCTGAGCCTAGCATTATTTTTTAATTTGCAGTATTGACCAATGTGTACATTATCTTTAAAGTTACTTCATCTGGTACTGTAATATTTAATTTTAGCTAATATTTTAATCTTTTAATTAAACGGGGATTCCACTACAGTTTATAAGCCAAAACAATGGTGCAAGAATGTAGTGTCGTTAACTGTAGTCTAAACATAGTTACAAGAATAATATGGCTACTTGCAAAAAAGTAGTGTCAATTGGGTGGGGGAAGGGAGCGGTTTTCGTTTTGTTTTGTTTTTATTTTTTGGACATTGAGATGTGAATGAAACCCCTCCAAAAAACAAAAAACACACAAAAAACCCAGTCAGATTGATGTGGTGTATAGACACAAAGAAAATTTAATTGTTATATGGCTGTCTGAGACTAGAGTGGTACCAGTATTAAGTCAGCACATGTCCCACCCTCCCCACCACCTTTTAATGTTTCACTCCTTCAGAACATTCTGTAGCCGCCCCTGATTTTATATACAGGGCGTTGTCAGGTGACATAAGTAGTATTAAATACAGCCTTGGTGACCTGACGTCCAATTGGGTGATACATGTTTCTTCTTGTCTTGACACTCATACTAGAGGCTAGGAACTGATACTGGTGTAGTCAGTTTGATGGTGGTGTGTTTTCAAATGATTTCATAATAACTAAGACTGTTCAGTGTAACATATGGTTGAATGGTTCAATACTAACTTCATACCGCTCTGGTTCTTTGAGGTAAGTCGACTGTATAAGTACAGGTACTTGATATAGTGTCCCGTGACACCCTTGATTTGTGAGTAAACTGTCAATGTAAATAAACGGAGGATCGTTACACTTTCGTCGTTAATCACAATCATCGTTTCGTCCCCCGGTAAGGTCATTTCGCCCTTTATCCGGGTCGTTTCGCCCCTAGTGTATTTTGATCTAAATCTTCTTCTGTATTTGTTTAGTGAATACAGAAAACTAACGGAGAAGGTTTTATTGTGTACGGAACGACCCTCTGAAGGACATCTTACGTTGTGTTTGGCAAATTATAAAGATGAAGGTTTCGTAAACAAGGGTTCAATGATTTTATAGTATACGATATTCACGGAAAAGTGCTGAAAAAGATACCAATTCATCTTCCACACCCTCTTGCACATGTCAGCGTGACCGAACATGGAAATATCATTACCTGTGAATGGAGATGGGGAAATAAGTCTGTTCGAGTTGTCACACCAGAAGGAGAGGAAGTTACTCGGTGTAAAGAAACACAGTTCTGGAGGGCGCACGCCGCGTGCGTTGGTAGAAATGGTCTGATTTATGTTGTAGATATGTTTGCATCCAGCATATGGGTGTTTAACAAGGCTGGCACTAGATTACTTCGTTATGCAACAAAGCGAGATGAATTGACGAATCCTGTGAATCTTGCATTTGATGACGACGGTTTACTGTATGTAGTAAACTACTGCGGAGATATTAATGTGTATAAAACTGTTTTTAAATAAATAGTCAGGTGCAGTTTTACAAATGATCAAATTTTAAATACTGTTCAATGTTTAAATGAAAAATGAAAACGACAAATCATGTTTTGGGAAATCGTTTTAGACTGATGGTATTCAATTAACATGAGAAATATTTTGTAAGTCACTGTTACAATACTGATAATTCCAAGTATACTATAATAAAAGGTTTTGTGCGCATAGTTTTCTGAAAAACATTATAACTTAATACTGACTTGGACTATCTTAAAAACCTACACTAGATTTAAACGGAGTATTTGGCAGTACACATTTTTAAGTACCACTTAACGAGCTTCTATATTTGTAGAAATCACTTTAGCCGAGTGGGTAGGACGTAACGATGCAACACCGAGTTCCAGAACTTGCAATCCGCACGCAAAATGTAATGAGGAAGAATCGAAAAATCGGTGGTACATTCCAAGGGAGCGAAATCAGCTGACATTCGTGACAAGGACAGGAACACCATGACAACTGAAACTAACAACTTTCAACTGCGAAAGTTAAGGCGTCGGTAACAGTTGATCAAACGCCAGCGGATGATTATTCGTGGTGTTGTACTGACCAGAAAAGACAATAGAACAAAGCTATCCGTACAAAAGGCGTGGAAGAGAGTGAATGAAGGAAGAATGAGTGAGAGAATGTGGTTAACATTTTAAATGTTAGCATGTGTTTATTTAATGACTATGTTTGTTACAATACACTTGTCATTTTCGCTCTTTTTTCTTTACATGTTAATAGATTGAATGGGATTCATTAATTACATTTAGTGTTTGCAATTATTTAAAAATAAATATGATTTATCATTTCTTTTTCAGCATAAAATGTTTTTGGATGACAATTTTATTTGAAATATATATAGAGAATAATACATGAGTAGCCGTTAGATACCATTTATTTCACAACGAGTTGTTTTAAAATGTATCTAACGAGCGAAAGCGAGGTTGATACGTTTTTAAACAACTAGTTGTGAGATAAATGGTATTTAACGGACACGAATATTTTATTCTATGCTTTACATATCCTCAAAAAACAGGTTTTAAGCAAATTTTAACATCTTTTTCGACTAAAAATTATTTACAGCCAATGCACGTGTAGCTGACTTACGCGTCACAGACACATGGTTGTCAGGTTAACTATACGTCACTTTCCATCGTGTAGTTGTATGGCATTGGTGACCTGGTCATCACCTAGGAGCAGCCAGTGGTGTGTCTTGAAATTGTTAACACACGTACATGTGTTAACAACCACGTGTAACCAAAAATAACGCATGATGTTCTCACCAACGGGTGTGTAAGAAAGACACTTATGGGCGGGAATGTCAGTTTAAAACAGAAGGGGTGTGGGTATATTTGATAAATTGATATAATAATATTAAAGATTGTGATACTAAAGGAATGTTTTATTTTAAGATGTGCAAAATCATATTATGTGATGAATATCGTTATAGTTTTACGGTACCTAACTACCTGGGGAACAAGGTCGTCCACCGAGGGTACTTTTCCCCAAATATGGTATATTAATTTACTTATTTGTTAGCTAATATATACTCTGTTAAAAAAGAAACGCATAGGCGAAATATTCATGGAATTATCTCTTTAATACAAAGTGGCATAAATTCGTTATTTATAATCGTATTACAGTCACATTTGACATGAGTATGTGACAATGCTTTTGCAATGGACTGACGGCAGTGGAGGCGTTTTCGTCACCAAACAGCGTCGCACGAGGGCGCTGAAATCAGTACCTTGTGTGGCCACCAGCAGCAGCAATCACTGCGCGACATCTCCTTGGCATAGACTGAATGAGTCTCTGAATCCAGGCACATGGAATCCTAGCCCATTCTTCCTGCAGTGCATGTGACAGTTGCGGAAGCGTCTGAGGCTCCGGGTCACGCTGGCATACCCGTCTGTCCAGTTCGTCATATAGATGTTCAATGGGGTTGAGATCTGGCGATTTTGATGGCCATGACACATTAATGTTCTCATTCTGTAGGAAATCCATTGTTACACGTGCCGTATGCGGCCTGGCATTGTCCTGCTGAAAGAGTTCTCTCTGTCGATCCAAAATGGGAAGCATGTGACAGCGAAAATTTTCATCCCGATAGCGTACAGCTGTCAGGTTGCCTTCTACGAACACAAGTTCACTTCTGCCGGTGTATGAGATGGCTCCCCACATCTCCCTCCACCGAATCTGTCAACTTGGGCGACGCAGTTGTTGGCAAAACTTTCATTGCGGCGTCTGTAAACACGTTGTCGTCCATCACATCACTGTAGAAGGAAACGTTACTCGTCATTGGACCATACTCGGCGCCAGCCCTGGTGTAGAGTTGAATTGTGACAGCCACAATAGGTGATACGACTATCAGGTAACTCCATAGCCATTCGTGCTTATGCGGCATGCCAGTATTAATTACTCAGTCACGGCGACACAACGCTTTTGTCAGTGTTTAAGTAGTAATGCCAACAAAAGGCCTGGGCCATCATGGCTGAATAACTTATTAACAACAGGTGTAGAAACAAACACAGTCAGTGGTGGATACGTGGCCTTTTTGTCTAGCTGGAGAAACCCTATATATATTATTGTGGCAGTATCGTGTTTTATCTGTATATAATAGTATTTTATAATATTTGTAGTTTCCCGTAACAAATTAAATTGTTATTTACAGGTAATCATTATATATTATGTTTTTAATGTTTACTACACCTAATTAATCCAATGTCTCTTTCAGATAATTCTGAAAATGATAATGCTCCTTTAATTTAATCATTTACTTTAATACAGCTTCTTTATTCCAGGTACTCTATTTCAGTCAGCTTATTAACTCGTAATATGTTGATTAAAAACACAAGCATGAATCTTGCTCAAGCACCTAATAATAGCACTTGCATTCTTGCGCTGCGTCTGTCCTTCGTTCTAAACTTTAAAGCTTGTGTCTACTGTGAGCTGGTATTCTGTCTTGTTCTGTGTGGAAATAATATTGTCACTATTGCTGTGATGTTGTATTCTTAGCGCATTTCTAAGGTTAGTTATTTGTATTGGTTATTTGTAGTATTCATGTTTCTTATCTAGTGTATTTGTTTACGGGCAGGTACTAAATGTAAATTAATGTTTATGGATTAAGTCGGTACATTATAATATAATGTATTAATTCGTAAAATAACTCTTCTGCAACTATATTTATCTAAAGTAATTAAATGACAGATGTAGTATATTAAATTAAGTTCTAATGTCTAAATGGTAATGTAATTAATATTATGATTTCTTATCACTAAATACTAATGGGTTTTAACGTTAACTGGTTTGATAGTTGACTGAGAGTAAAATGTTTGCACAGTTTATATTATCTCAGAAGAGATAGTTTATTTTAAGCTATGGCTATTATTGCTATTAATATAATTATGGACTTTGGATTATAATGTTTAGACGATACTTATTATTTTATTTAGATCTCTATTTCAGAATGCGTGTGTCAGTTACCGGCCAGGTGTTACAACCCCATTTACACACACTTGGTATGTACATGACCGTGTTATAATGTGTATATTTTTATGACGTAATGTATATGAATGTGTTAAAAATTAGTAGTGAATGTATTAGTAAAGTATGGATTGTACAATTGTATAAATGATTAACATATGCTGTTACGTCATGTGTATTGTGAATGTATTGTTTGGTAGGAACCATGTATTAGTAATATGTAATTCAATATATATGTTTAACTATCTACGACAGTCTAAGAAAGTCATGTGTCGTATATATGTATTTCTTATCGTAATGTCATGTGTCGTATATATGTATTTCTTATCGTAATGCCATGTGTCGTATATATGTATTTCTTATCGTAATGTCATGTACTCTATTCTTGTTGTATTTTAATTCATTGTTTTGATCGTTTCAGGGTTTTAAAAATACACTGTGTGTGATGTTAAATAAAATACCATTGTCCTGAACCTGCAGCTGTGTGTCGTCTTTTTGGATCACAAACCTAATGCTGTTACATTATTGCGCCCTGATTCGTTTTTATATATCCCTTCCCAGCTAGTTTAGACTTGGTCGCCCATTCCAGCTAATGGGGTGCAATTGACAGTATCGCAATCTTCCGTGTTCTTAATAACAAGAGGCTGAAATCAAGGGTAACCGTAACGTTCCTTGGTTATGTAATAGCCATCCTCTTAATACACCTATATTTGCCAATATACACGTGCGTACGGCTCACTCCGCCTAATACACCCAAAATCGATACATACCATTGTAGTGTCCAAGTGGGGTTTTCAAACTTTTTTTTACGTGCATCAAGCGAGCGCTTTACAACTACCATCCCCCCACCCAGTTAAAGAGTGAGATCTGTATTTCTGACACTTATCAATATAGTTTAGACGCTGAAAACGGTAGCCAGAATATGCATTTTAAAGTTAATATCCATTGTGTTATCTTTATACCCAGTGTGATCTTAGCACTAGCGGGTTCAATGTAAGCGGTACTTACTTTACTATTAGTAACGTATCAATCGAACCCAGGATAAGTGTGTTATGATGCAATATAACTGGCCTCGGTGGTGTCGTGGTTAAACTATCGGACATAAGGCTGCTAGGTGCAGGGTTCGCAGCCCGGTACCGGCTCCCACACAGAGCGAGTTTTAACGACTTAATGGGTCGGTGTAAGACCACTACACCATATAGCTGAGGTGTGTGCCCAAGACAGCATGTTCGAACCTGGATACAAGCACGAAAATAAGTTGAAATGAAATGAAATGAATGGCGAGCTGAAGTTACGTTTTGATTGGCAATGTGGGCATTGACACGTACCGAGATCAGTTTATCAATCATAGCGCATTTTATTTTTGTATTCTTCTCCAAGTAATAAATAGTGTGTTAATTGCCTTTGTCTTGCAAGTATACGATCTATGACAAAATGACCAATCTTACATCAGAGGTGTACAACGTATACATACGTTACACAGTGCTTAAGTTTAAAGCTAATTGCCTTCAAGTACTTCCTTTCCTTCGTTTTCCTACCATTCCTTTCAACAAAAGTGGTTTGGTGCTTTTCTTTATGACTAATATTACATATTTTTAGAATAAAGTGTATTTAAGTTTGATAGATTGATTGCAAAACATATTTTATACATGTATATTATACACACACGCGCAAAAGGATTGGGTACAAGTTACCCAACTTACGAGGCCCTCTCCTAATTATAAATATAAAATTGTACAATAATGGCGACTGCAATTTTTAATACGTAAATAAATCGATCAGTCAATGATAGATGCAAGACCAACATTTAAGCATAAATTGCTGCGTGTACCTATAGTACGTGCACGCGTAATTACCATAAAATCTGAACGTAATACATGATCAAGGCCGGATCTCTGCACAATGCAGAGTCGAATGGGCATTTGACAAAATAATGGATGATTGCATGATTCTCTATCGAGTGCTTGCATTTACCATTGTTTGACACCCAATAGCCGACGTATTTTTCGTGCTGAAGCGTCGTTAAACATTGATCCATTCTCTATCTAGTGCCTCATCTATAGGAGGACAGCCATTCCTGAGGTGATCCTTTATTGATATTTCATCCCTCTTGCATCGCCACAAAGAAGACTGACACTCCCAGACTAGTTTACTAAATCAAAATTAGCACCGGACAGAGCTAATTAAAATAAGAACAATTGTGATAACATGCACTCAAGAATCACTGTCATAATAGTGATGATATCAGGTATTCCCGAAAGCTGAACGTATCCTGCTCCACCGGTGGCACAAGTCATGAGTACTGCCACCACAGCTGTCAAGTATATCATTTCATCTAACACGATTTAAAAATATTGAATGCGCAAGCGTTTCACAAGAGATGAAAAAGCATGCATAAGTTCAAAATATGGAATAGCCTTCATTTTAGTTAGTGATGCATCTTATTTAGTAGATGTAGTCTCCAAAGATTTCTCATTGTTCCGAAACATTTTTGTCAGATTTACTTCATTTTGTATTATACATTAGTTCGTACATACGATAGTTTTTCACCTGTGACTTGGAGTAATTCCAAACCACAGCGAACAATTGATGAGGTACAAGTGAAATGTGTTCTACAGAGCATTGCTTTTCATTGAAAGGAACTCCCATCAATGTGGGTTTTATTTCATTTCTTGGTGTTTTTGACAAGAACTATTCAGGTGTTTTCTGTGGTGTGTAAAAGTCGTCGAAAAATATGATACAAACCCTTATAAAATGTTTTCAGATTTATTTAGCAAAATAAAGCCGAAGAAATCAAGCGACAAATATAAATACAAAATTACAAATATAGTGGCCTAAAAGTTCCAGATATACTGCACCTTATTTCATTTGTAAACTGTACATGGATACACAGACTTTTTCGGCAAACCACTAAATGGATTACACTATTTGAATTCACTACTGGTTTAAACAATAAAGATCTCATTACATAGAGAGATTATTTCTATTGTAACGAAAAACAGAATATATAATACATTTTGTTTCGAGAGATGCCTTATATAGCTGGGTACTAATTCAACAAAATCAAACGTTACAAACGCAGAAAATATACAGGGACTTAATATTTGGTATAATACAAAGATATTAAAAGTAATAAACCATTTTTATGTAAGATTTCTTTTATTAACAATAGAATTTTTTTCATTAATGACTTACTTAATGAACAAGGAAAGCTGTTTTGAATTTGAAACTTTCATCAAAACATTTAACATGAAAACATTGTTTTATATTATGCATCGCTAATGAACGCTGTAATTCGTTTATCGCTGTTAAAAGATCAGTTCTGCCGTTTAAATTAAAACTGTTGGTAAATACAAACACGGTAAGTAAGGTTATGCAATTAGAACTGTTGGTAAATGCAAACACGGTAAGTAAGGTTATGTACAACATTTTAAACAATAAAATTACACTTCCATAGACTCAAACAAAATATGTAAATAAGTCTTTAACATTTGATCGCTTTACATGGGAAACAAATTATATTTTAGCTTTTAAATGTTAAAAGGTACCACTTTAATATGTTTCCAGTATAGACTGCTTGACAGAATTCTTGGTACATATACATTGTTTTACGTATGATAAATTACGTAGATTCAGATAAATGTACATTCTGTAATAACTTACCTAAAACTGTTCAGCATTTGTTCAATGATTATGACAGAATATTTAAGTTCCAATTTCACTTTATAAAAATGTAGTTATCTTTGGGTTAATAGATACTGATTTGGTTAAACTGTAAACTAGTTAACAATTAACATATTTTATTTACGGTTATATGGAGTCAGACAATGGTTAAGGACCACACAGATATTGAGAGAGGAAACCCGTGTCGCCATATATATATATATATATCATATATATATATATATAAACGACATATATATATATATATTTATAAAAACGATGTATATTTGTATTTATAGCCCAGGAAATATTTATAAAAACAGGATTTTTAATAGCTACAGATTAGTGATATCTAAACAGTTGATACTACTTCTGTAAGTGCCATTTCAAAATGCACAACGATCAGATAATATTCTTGGAAATTACAAGCAAAAACAACTAGTAGTCAAACCAATGTTTATAAGTATACCAAGCAACAGCAAACAACTTTTTCCCCCAAGCCTTAATATAAAACTAGTAACAATACCACTATAACAATTGTTGTCTTTTTGGAATTTTCCCTTTTTTTACACGGAAGTGCCAATACTAATTTTATATACATTTATGTTGCCTGACGAGTTGACCAAGTACATCAAACCTTCGTCGTCGAATGCAAGATTCACTGGCTTCCGAAAACCATCTGATTTAGTGAAGTGTTGTAGTAGATGTTTACCGTCCTTGTCAAACACAGATACTGTGGCTTCAAAACTATTAACAACATAGATCAAACCATTTCTGTCCTCGTCAGCTGCATTTGCCTTCCAAGTTGAAGATACCTGACACTGAGTCAGTTTCTTTCCCTGGAGATTGCGAACACGTACACAGTTATCTCCCCACTCGCAGGTAACAAGATGTCCACTTTTAGAAACGCTCAGATTTGCCAATGGAAAGGCAATCGGCACCAGAAGTCTTTTTTGTAGCTTCCCATCGAGAGCGTATATTCGGAAATCATTATCTGGCAGGTTACCGACAATGAAACCTTCATTTTTGTAATTGGCAAGGGCGAATGTAAAATGTAATCCGGTAGCTGGTTTGGCAGTTATCACATTCCTGTACACAATTTTACCTTTTTTGTTGAACATATACAGGACATTTTCGTGTATTACACCAGTGACGTCCTTACACACAGCTACAGCATGTGGTGAAAATGTTTCCTCAGTTGTTATATATTTCTGTAAAATTCCTCTTGTAGAAATACATTTAATTTTGCCATTTGCATTGTCAGAAAGTAAAATAGTATTGTTAGTGATTGTCATGCCTTTTACCACGGGACGCACGTCATCAGCGTCGTATTCGGTGTTAAAGGTACGCAACAGTTGGATGGAAACATTTTCTTGTGTCTTGGTAGTTTCTGGTGTAAACTGCAATTTAGAATGGAAGTCATCTAGCAAACTATCCACTTGCGTCCTTAGTAAACTTTCCAAGTCTTGTATGCCGCACATTTGTTCGGTGATATCTGGGAAGACCTCTCTAGCAATTGGCTTTAAATCCACAGCGGGCAGCTCCTCAAGCTGCTGGAGTCGCTTGGTGATCGTCTCTTCAAGGTAGAGCACCTCTTCGTCTTTGCCCTGTTCTATCATCGTCTCACAAAACTCCAGGCATCCTTTTGCTAAAGTTATTTTCAAGTTTGCCTTGTCTACCTGTGAATTACACTGTTTCAACGTTTCGTCCATCCTGTCCTCTACCAACTGTAATGCCTGTTGTCGGTGGTGTTCTATTTGAGCGATTATCCCTTCTATTTGCTTTTCTATGTTTGCATTTGCTTGAGTTTGAAGCTTGTTGACTCTTGCAAGTTTCTCACAGGCCATTTTCTTTTCGTTTTCTAGACGATGCAATGTTTCCTTTACTTTAATTACGTGATTGGCAAGTCGATCTTTTTGAGCTGTAACTGCCTCGATAGCTGTTAAACATTTGTGATCCCGATGTACAAGTAAAACACACGCTAGACATATTGGTGTGTGGCACGTGTCGCAGAAATACTCTATTTCCTTGTCCTTGTGTTGTGAGCAGGTTAACCTGAGCAGGTTTCTAAGTTCTTTGTCATATGATCCTCTCCTGATGTCTTGTAAGAGAACCTTCTTATGATTCCAAGTCGTGGAGGAGGCATTGTGTCCATCAGAACAAGTTGGACATAAGTAATCTCCACAATCCAGACAGCGACTTTTAGCAGGTGAAGTCTTTCCACGAAGTGTACATGTCGTACATTTCTCGTCTTTGTTGGTCTTCACTTTCAGAACCTCAATGAGACTGTTGATTAAGAAATTAGTTTTTAGGTCGGACACAGTTCTGTGTGGCAGGTTGACACATTCTCTACATTCTGGACACGATATTGAACCAGGCTTATTGGATGTCTTCAAGAGTTTCTCTAAGCAAGGGGTACAATACGTGTGGACACAAGGCAGGATTTTCGGCTGCTCATAAATATTGAAACAGATTTTACATGTGAGGAAATCATCGCGGATCGTCGTTGTTAGTGGAATGTCTTGCTTTGAAGCCATCTTCTTTATCCTGCTGAAATTGGAAAACACCGAGCAAATAGTTTAAGAAATGGACACACACACACACACACACACACACACACACATATATATATATATATATATATATATATATATATATATATATATATATATATATATATATATATATATGATCTGATATAACACATGATAGTTAAAACAGATATTTTGTCCGGACCGACCGGTCATGTCGACACAAGCAAGATCGACAGAACGGTGCTCGACGGTGTTGTGTGTGTGTGTGTGTGTGTGTATTATATACATACATATATACACGGACGCACGCACGCACACACACACACACACACAGAGTTAGTTGGGTACTTAAATTTGTCGATGTTGTGTCGATCTTGCTTGAGTCGATATTTCGCTTGTGTCGACATGACCGGTTGGTCCCGGACAAAACGTCTATTAACTATCATGTGTTTTTTTTTTTATCTCGGTTGAGTCGATACGAATGAGTCGATATTACGTTTGTGTCGATATCACTTTGGGTACCAATGTAGACTTTTATTTGGAAAAATGTCTCTATGTGTGTCGATATTAATACTGTGTTAAAATAAAATATTTTAAAAGGTAGATGTGAATTGCACGATTTGAAATCAATGCAGTACCGGTATTGTGAGCACTGTCAAAAGAGTTGCCGCCATTTGACTGTAAACATATTATTTATGGTTCCTGCAACAGTTCACATATGAGATAAACAAATGTTATTAGTGATTATCTAAAACATTGAACAAGGTATGAAATGGTCTCACCGAACTTAAAAGAAAACGCATGCAGACGACGATTGTTACAGAATGACTTATGGCTTTGAGAAACTGACCACTGGTAAAAGTAGGTTAATTAGTTGTTACTTAACAAAGAAGGCAGCGAGCTCGTTGCTTCTTCAGTGACACCACTGTTTCCGCTATGCTAGCTTTATTAGAGCATCCGAGTCGAGAGATTCGGAGTTTGACTATATCCCATTGTCACACCTATAGTCCTGTTCAATTATTTAGACCCAAAGTTTTCTGCAAATGTTACGTTTAATTCCTATTCAATCATTGTTTTCGTTGTTTTCTTTACATTTGCATGAAAACAAACCCAAACCCAGACAGGTTTTATACACAATTCATCATCTAAAATGCACGAAGTTGACTTATTTTCATATTACAAAAATCTCTGTATGTTTTGAATGCAGTTTCATTATCCTATAAATAACTCTCCCTGTTCCACCCACCCCCACCCTTTCCTGTCCTGGACGGAGGAGCCGACCGAGGCCGGTACCTGCGCCCAAGACAGGCGTGCACTACAACAGCTTGCTCTAAATGTGCACGTGACCTATAACCTGACCTGACCTAACACACAGCTACGCTAATGGAATGATCGATATTTATATACATAATTTATACGGGCCTACTATGTACCTGGAGCCTAATTCACTAATATATCGAAGCTTTGCGATCTCGCAGAACAGTGCAAAAGGACTTGTGCGGATGATGCGATGTTACTCAAAAACAAAAGTTAAAGTTCATTTTGTTTAACAACACCATTAGAGCACATTCATTAAATAATCATCGGCTATTGGATGTCAAACTTGGTAATTTTGACACGCAGTCATCAAAGGAAACCCGCTACATTTTTGTAATGCAGCAAGGTGTCTTGTACATGCACTTCCCCACAGACAGGACAGCACATACCACAGCCTTTGATCAGTTGTGGTGCACTGGTTGGAACGAGAAAAAACACAATCAGTTGCATGGATATACAGAGGTGGTTCGATCATTCGACGCACGCACCCCAGGCGAGCACTCAACCGACTGAGCTAAACCCTGTTGCTTAAGAAAGCCCAAGAGAACTTTATGAATGGCGCCCTAGACATCTGTGACCAACGATTACCATATTCAAGCAAATCCTGTCCAGTGATCGTCCCGAGTATACAAACCTTGTATTATGCAGTAGGTACAGAATAAAATGTATCACACGATCATTTGTAACTACGTATATCTAACATATTTATTAGATTATCTATAATAGGTACCGCAGACCAAAAAAATATATATATTTTTTTTTTTCTTTATGGTCATAGTTTCATTAAATATGTTGCTCTTATTGAAAAAACATCACTATATTATCCAAATGAAGCAAAATAAAGTCGTAGTAGCCTTATACTTCTGTGACCAAACATGGCCGACATGACGATTTTAATTGTCATTTACGTCCACTTTTGTAAACCAAAAAATAACAGAGAAATTTCTGTTGTAAGCTTATACATGTTACAAGCAGTTATCAATGTTGCATCTCTGAAAATTTCAAGTGAAAATATAAAGGGTTACTATTATTTCTGATAACATATGTATTCTTGGGGTAGGTTCGAAACCGCTCCAAAATGACAAAAAAAACAGAAATCTTGGAATACGTAATTTAATGACATAATAATTGATGCAAATGTTACATCAGAATAACATTTTCAGTTCACATTTATTTACGCTTATACAATAATGTACATCCAGACCAATAATAAAAAGGAAAACATAAAGGTTTAGATCGCAGATGGAAAGTGGATACACGTTACATAAAAAAATAAGCTTCTTGTTTCAAAATATTTTTAAAAATTTACCTAGACTCATAATAATATTGAATACTTGAAGATTTCAATAAAAGATGCAATAAAACTTATCATATGTACCAGTCTTTTAACTCAAACCAGTAAAAACTTATCACACGACGAATGCCAATGATTGGCCAATATGTTTAATCAATTTCTTACAAAAATATTTACATACTTTACACCTTCAATATCATTATTAGAAACAAAGCAATATAAGTAGCCATATTTCACCTTTGAAAGGAATGTCCAAACACTCGTACAATATCAGAAGGGTAATTTCTATCCAGAAAAAATATCCCCAAAACATATTTTAGCAGCTGAAACACTTAAGGCATGAGACAGCAGTCACACGTGTGCTAAATAATTTACTAAATGCAGCTATGATTATTTTAGTTCAATAAAGTGCTTTATAAAAACAAATTCAAACAATGAATTATTATAAATATAACTATATACCACTTTGAATTATAATAAAACATTTATGGCTAGATCTACCAAATTAGCATCCATGAAAGAGTATTAGTCTAAATTTGTCTATGAATTATTGTCACACACTTCATTTCTGTTCTAGGTTCTGTCACAGTTGGAAACAGAAAACATAACAGCATCAGCTTGAAGTATAATTGAATCTACTGAAAGTTGTCTCATAACCACGTGTACTCTCCCACTCCGTTTCCATTTCAGGTTTCTCCATAGAAGCACAGAGACTACACATTTCCTGAATAAAGACAAAATACCCATTTATGACCATGGTTATTTATCTTTTTGTTTCAAATATTGTAATTAGTTTGACATAATATTTGTAAACAGAAATATTCATTACATCAGATGAAACACACCTTCAAATGTTTTTTCTGTATGTAGTTATTTTCACTTTACTTTTAGTATCTTTTACAAATAATTAATTCTTTACCATTTTTAACAGTAATATTCATTGATGAAGTGATGAAAAAGTATAATTATACTTAGAATTTAATGTTACTTGGTTACCATAAAATTTAAGTTTGTGTCACAATGTGAGAAGTTATGGTACCTGAAACATTTTCTTTCAAAAAAGGTATTTACAAATATAACAGACTTAAAAAGTACAAATTCTGTTTAATTTATTTCCATTGCATTAATACTATTCTTTTGTATAAAACTGATCTAGTCATATGCTAAACTCATTCAAATGATTTACATAAAAATAGATTTACGTCTATATTTGAATAGTTATGCATTATCAAAATGTTTTTTATAATCAACTTCAGCTATCAGAAACTGCTGAGTCATCATGATAAGCAAAACATTATTTTAAGTTATTTTGAATTAAATATGCAGTCTTCTAAAAATAACGCTTCAGTATGATATATATTCTACCCAAAAAGTTAATAATGGGTGGATAAATAATGACAAAGCATCAAATACGTTTAATTTTATCAAAATGTGTCCCTGCTGTGAAGTTCTATATTTTCGCTTTTGCGGGTCAGTGGGTCAGAGTTACCTCCCTTGAAATATTTTCGATGTCGAATTAAACTAAATTGCTTTTTTTTTTAAATTACCAAAAAATTATTTTTATGCTGTTTTATTATATTACTATATATATCTATCAATATCTCAGTGAAATCGCCCTTTTTGGGGCAAAATAAGACGTATTCAAAGTTTCACTTGCCTCAAAAAAAGTCTTTTTTTAGTCGTTCAACTTCGGAAACAGGATATACATCAATCGGAAGGTGTGTACTTGTCATAACAACAAAAAAAACATGCAAAATCGTCATCAAAATAAGCGTATTCTGGCCTTGAACAACACTACCAATTGTGAACCAAACTCGTGACATTTCGGAATATGGGCGCAGCTGCGCCCCTAGCGGCGGCTGCGGTCGCTATCTATAATACAACTGAACACAAAACACGAACAGAACATAATATAAATACCTGTAACTATTGGACGACAGCAATCGGCAAAAATAACTTCGTCCACCTTGCAGGCCATAGCGTAATCTACACAAATGTATACATTTCAAAACATAGAAGGTGTGGCCGATGACGCATGCGTGATGGGTACGTTAGAGATTTAATACAATACAAAACGATTACAGTACTTTAGCACCGTAACCGTACGAACGACCAATGGAGAGGGAGATTTCACATACAGGGCCGTACCTAGTCTAAATTAAGTGGGGTGACGTCTTCTGCAGTTATCGAGCCCGAGAATACATTGCCAGCAGACGATAAAATACAGTGACATTGTACAGGACTGACTGGATTGTTAAATATGAGTTTGGGGTGGATATCCTGCATAACTAATGCTAGGCTTAGACTAGCATCTGTCACGACAGAGTTGGCCAACTCAACATTTGCGTTGTACCCCCTCCACACAAACACAAAGAGAGAGAGAGAGAGAGAGAGAGAGAGAGAGAGAGAGAGAGAGAGAGAGAGAGAGAGAGAGAGAGAGAGAGAGAGAGAGAGAGATACATACGACGGGAGCACTCTGATTAACAACTAATCGGTCATAGAATCGAGGCTGGACGAGAATCGAGCTGTAAGAGCGCTCGGACTAGAAACTGGACAGTTGTAGAAGTCATGAGATGGGCGAGTTGGCCAACTTCGCCGTGACAGTTGGTAGTCTGATTCTAGCATTATTTTTTGAATTTTCTATTGACCAATGTGTACATTATCTTTAAAGTTACTTCATCTGGTATTGTAAAATGTAATTTTAGCTAATATTTTAATCTTTTAATTAAACGGGGATTCCACTACAGTTTATAAGCCAAAACAATGGCGCAAGAATGTAGTGTCGTTAACTATAGTCTAACCATAGTTACAAGTAATAATATGGCTACTTACAAAAAATTACTGTCAGTTGGGTGGGGGAAGGGACCGGTTTTTTGTTTTTATTTTTCGAACATTGAGATGTGAATGCAACCCCTAAACAAATATAAAAACCCCAAACAAACAACAACAACAAACAAAATATAACCCCCCCAAAAAAAAAAAAAAAAAACAAAAAAAAAAACCCCACCAACAGAAAAAACCATCCAACCAAACAAACACCAAAACCTCCAACAAAACAAAATCTAGCACCGTTTAGCCAATCGCATTGATGTAGTGTATAGAGTGGTACCAGTATTAAGTCAGCACATGTCCCACCCGCCCCACCACCTTTTAATGTTTCACTCCTTCAGAACATTCTGTATCCGCCCCTGATTTTATATACAGGACGTTATCAGGTGTCATAAATAATATTAAATACAGCCTTGGTGACCTGACGTCCAATTGGGTGATACATGTTTCTTCTTGTCTTGACACTCATACTAGAGGCTAGGAACTGATACTGGTGTAGTCAGTTTGATGGTGGTGTGTTTTCAAATGATTTCATAATAACTAAGACTGTTGAGTGTAACATATGGCTGAATGGTTCAATATTAACTTCATACCGCTCTGGTTCTTTGAGGTAAGTCGACTGTAAAAGTACAGGTACATGATAATAGCGTCCCGTGACACCCGTGATTTGTGAGTAAATTGTCAATGTAAATAAACAGAGGATCGTTACAGTTTTGTCGTTAATCATAAATCTCTGTTTACCCGGGTCGTTTCGCCCCAAAACAATTTTGCACCCGAGTCATTTCGCCCTTATCCATTTTCGCCCCGAGTCATTTCGTCCCCAGGTAAAGTCATTTCGCTGTTTATCCGGGTGGTTTCTCCCCTGGTATATTTTGATCTAAATATTTGTGGCTTGTGTCCTCTCCCTCATGCCAATTGCTGTTGTGAAGACATTAAATGCATATTGCCATTTGTCCAGTCCAAACCATTCTTTTTATTGTAAATAATTTTAAAAGTAAAACAATCATTATAGAGGGGTTGATCAAATATTATTTTTGAAATTCAATACGAAACCATTCCTATCATCTTATCCATTGGAATATCTTTCTAAAAAGCCATAAAACATGCGTTTAGCATCATTATTGTACCCCTCCCAAGGTTATATATAACTTTATAACAATTCGTAATTAGAAAATGGGTTACAAATGTATTGACCTCTTGTTATAAAACGTTTTGTTATTACTTAAATATGCTTTAATGAGTTACCAGAATGTTTATTATCATTTTGTGTCCCGCGACTGGTATAGACAGTCATGGTATGTGCTGTCCTGTTTGTGGAAACGTGCACATAAAAATATATTGCTACTAATGTAGCGGCTTTTGTCTGAAGACGTGTTCGAATTACCGAACGTTTGACAACCAATACCCGATGGTTAATTAATCAATGGGTTTTAGTGGTGGTTTTTTGTTTGTTTGTTTGTTGTTTTTTGTATCTAGATAATATTGAATATAATGTAAGTCAGTATGTTTTCTAAAGTATTTAAGCATAACTGCAGACTCGGAATCACTTCTCTTTTCTAGCAAAGCCTTTAGAACAATATTATACACCTTTGCTCTTTTGACGAAAGTCTCGTCGACAATTTTAACACAACTCAGCTAAAAAAAAAAGATGTTTGTATTCGCTGCAGACTTTATACACACATTCACGTTTCAGGGGCCTGTCAATGCAATTTCTGAGATGTGATTCACTGCGCCCTTTGTTTCAACAAACTTCAAATCTATTTTTTTAGACAATATAATCAGAATGTCAACATAATATACGTGTGATATAGCTACAAGAAATATTTCTGGAATATTTATTTGTGTAAAACTAATGCGGTCCATTCCTTTATAATAAGTTGTGAGAAATGAATTTATTTGTTTTGGAAATAAATGATTCCCCCCTGCCTTTTGTCTTTAAAACACTTTTTTAAGCAGTTT
The DNA here is from genome assembly GCF_016097555.1 of Gigantopelta aegis. Lineage (NCBI taxonomy): Eukaryota > Metazoa > Mollusca > Gastropoda > Neomphalida > Peltospiridae > Gigantopelta > Gigantopelta aegis. Next base: position 77,779,465 of record NC_054702.1, on the reverse strand, counting down.
ATGTTTTTCACTCTCCGGGTATATTTTAAAAAAGAATGTTTGTATAATATACACATTGATGGTCATAGATATTTTCCAGAAATAAGATGCAGAAATCAGCATTTTCCAACTTTCCTTTGAACGGTACCCCTGCATGTAATCTCTTATATGAGAACTTGCAAGGCCCATTCCCTTGTCAAACCTTGCCACGCTTTGTCTGTTTCATGTTCAGAGTGTTTAAATTGTAAGTAACTTCTAAAAGAAATAGAAACATTTAACACAAGAGGAAGAAAACAAAAATGTATGATTATCTAAATACTTAATTATTAAAAATATTCTTCATTCATTCATTTCATTAACTCATTTCAACTTATTTTCGTGCTTATATTCAATTAAGGTTCAAGCACGCTGCCCTGGGCAGTGTAGGCACACACCTCAGCTATCCTTCCAGGATAGTAGGTTAATTAGTTGTTAGAGAGAGAGAGAGAGAGAGAGAGAGAGAGAGAGAGAGAGAGAGAGAGAGAGAGAGAGAGAGAGAGAGAGAGAGAGAAGTCGGTGTAGTGGTCTTACACGTACCTACTGAGTCGTTAAAACTCGATCTGGGTGGGAGTCGGTAGCGGGTTGTGAATCCAGTACCTACCAGCCTTATGCCAGATGGCTTAATTTACATTGGAGGCATCACTTGGATTTTTCTTCGATTACCAAATGGTTCAAAGAAAATTATTACCGTAGAACACAAAATTATGGCTGGCATTGTGGGCTACTTTTTTTTGTCTTGACTTATCCAACCTGGCAAGTACATTCCTGCAGGCCTGGAGGCCAGTGATAGCAAGATTAGTATTTTGGTACCGTAATTTATTATATAGGCACAAAACAAAACATTTCATGAAACAAACTGTGATATTGTGACGTATTTGCTAATCGTCACTTGCCATTTTGACCTCTAAAACTATCCTGGGGGTTGGGAGGGGTCTAAAATAAAGCTATCATCAAATTTAATTCCTCAATGGAAAGGTATTTTTAATATGAATACAGTGACAGTGGTTTCGTTTTGGTATTTTGTTAACTAAAAGATCAATGTATGTATCACCCCCCCCCCCCCCCCCCCCCCCCCTCTAATTCAAGCTTGTGTAATGTAAGTTATTTTCTGGGCCCAGTGCTATGCATATGTAATAGTGTAGGTATGAAGTGCTCCTAATGGCAGTAGATTGTGGGGATTTCTCTATTAGTTCAGTAGACTCCCATACTGTGGGTTCGATTCCACTAATTAAGCTCATAGTCGTTTTGACCGCTAGTTACTCTGGATCGACTCAGAGTGTTTCTGGTTCAATAAATCAAATCAATGAACGGTTGATAGTTTTGGCCTACAGTTTTGTGTTTGTTGTGTGTGTGTGTGTGTCGACGGGTGTGTGTGTGTGTGTGTAAATCAAATCCTGCCGAACGGACCCAGTGGTAGAGCGCATTCTCGTACTCTGGGTCCGTGGTTCTAATCCACCGGTATGAGAGCTTCACTGGTTGTGTGTGAGAGAGGTGTGAGAGAGTGTGTTAGAGTTAGTTAGTTAGTGTATTTAAATATATTCCAAGTGAAACCATATACTATTTAATACACATACATCTAATGTTTGGGAAATTTTGAAATTTAAAAAAATATTGTTATCAAGTCTTTGAAATTAAAATGCAAAGTATATTCCAAAAGTTTAAAATAAATAATATTTTCAAACAAAATGTTTTCCTTTTAATCTTCAACATTCAAGTATTAAGTGAATCTGTTTGTTATTTCCAGCAGGACAAAAATGGCATCAAAATCCGTTACTAAAACAATTTGTGAAGATTTCCTGACATGCAACATATGTTTCAATATTTATGAACAACCAAAACTACTTCCTTGTGTTCACACGTATTGCTCCGCTTGTTTAGAGAAATTGTTGAAGATCTCTGATAAACGTGGCTCAATATTATGTCCAGAATGCAGAGGATGTGTCACCTTACCAAATAGAACAGTGTCTGACCTAAAAACAAACTTCTTAATCAATGGCCTCATAGATGTTCTGAAAGCGAAAACCGACCAAGACAGCAAATGTACAACCTGTAATCTGAGAGGAATTACTTCACCTGCCAAAAGTCGCTGTCTGCATTGTGGAGACTACTTATGTCCAAGTTGTTCTGATGGACACAATGCTTCTTCCACGACTTGGAACCACAAGAAGGTTCTCCTGGAAGACATCAAGACAGGATCATATGATACACAACTCAGGAAACTACACAAATTAACCTGCTTAGAACACAAGGACAAGGACATAGAGTATTTCTGTCAGACCTGTGAAACACCTACATGTCTGACCTGTATTTTGGTTAAACATCTTGATCACAGATTTCTAACAGTGTCTGAGGCAGTTGCCCTTCAGCGAGACCAACTTGTTTCATGTGCTGTGAAAATTAGTGGAAAAGTACAACACTTTGAAGCTGAAAAAGAAATAGCGGCTGAAAAACGTTTCCCTTGTAAAGAAAAATAAAGAAGAAGCTACAGCAAATGTAGAAGACAAAGTATCAAATCTGTTGGACAGAATACGACATCAAAAGGAGAATGTGTTATATTTGGTGAGCAATAAATGTAGTAGTGAAAAGAAGTACTACCAGGCACAAGTGAGAAACCTAAATTTCAAAATATCGTTGTCTATCAGCTGTTTGGAGTTTTGTAAGAAACTTATAGAAGACGGCAGAGAAGGGGAGATTATGTATCTAGAACAGGCAGTCACAAAACGTCTTCACGAACTAGCAGAAACACCTTCTTCTGCGATAGTTTCAGATAAAACACTGCTATATTACAAAGATGAAAATGGATGTAATCGTGAGTTAAAAGAGTCAATACAAAACCGCGAGGATTGTTCACAAGATGAATGTACATCCATTGTGGGATCTAAAACACAGGTGACAGTTAAACCACAGTGTAAAATATCCTTGCAATGTGTAAAACGTTTTAGCACGATGTTCTCAATCGATAAATACTGGCCAGTTGTTAAAGGAATGGCAGTTTCCGATAAAACCATTTTGATTTCAGACAACGCAAATCACAAAATCAAACACATCTCTCTAACTGGGGTGTTAAAGTTCAGTGCTACCAGTGAAAATATTTCTCCATATGCAATAGCTGTGTGTAAAGGAGTCCTTGGTGTCATTCATAAGAATTATCTTTATTTATTTAGCGAAGACAGAAAACTGATGCAAAAGATTTTGTTGTGTTCCATGCTACCCATTGAAAAAGACTTTACTGTATGCCTAGCAAATTACAGAGACGAAGGCTTCATTGTAGGTTACGTGGGGTTCCATGGTTTTAGAGTATATGATACGTGTGGAAAACTAATGAAAAAGATACCAGTTCAACTTTCATATCCTCTTGCACACCTCAGCGTGACCGGAGAAGGAAATTTCCTTGTCTGTGAATGGAGATGGGGAAATAAGTCTGTTCGAGTTCTTACACCAGAAGGAGAGGAAGTTACTCGGTGTAAAGAAACACAGTTCTGGAGAGCGCACGCCGCGTGCGTTGATAGAAATGGTCTGATTTATGCTGTAGATATGTTTGCATCCAGCATATGGGTGTTTGACAAGGCTGGCACTAGATTACTTTGTTATGCAGCAAAGCGAGATGAATTGACGAATCCTGTGAATCTTGCATTTGATGACGACGGTTTACTGTATGTAGTAAACTACTGCGGAGACATTAATGTGTATAAAACTGTTTTTAAATAAATAGTCAAGTGCAGGTTTACAAATGATCAAATTTTAACTATTGGTCAATGTTTAGATAGAAAATGAAAACGACCAATTATATTTTGGGAAATCATAACTGTTTTAGACTGATGTTACTCATTTGGACATGAGCAATGCTTTGTGAGTCATTGTTACAGTACTGATAATACCAAGAGTACTATGTGCCTAGAAATCTATTTTCGGACACATACATCAATATTTTTGAAACAAATGATAGTAATATGTAGGATACTTCCATGAAAACTGCAAAATAATAAAACGGTTTTGTGCGCATAGTTTGCTGAAAAACAATACAACTTAATACTGACTTGGACTGTCTTAAAAACCAACACTAGTTTTGAACCGAGTTTGTGACAGTACACAATCTTAACTACCGCTTAAAGTGTTTCTATATTTGTAGAAGTCACGGTGGCCGAGTAGATAGGACGGATACTTCCGGTTTGGGTTTTGAGATGGAGGACACGTTTCACTTCGGCTCCCGTTTTGGAAAGTTTTAAAAAGTGTTTTTTAATTGACAAGGTGTCTGATTTCGGATTATTTTAAAAACCAGTGGAGAGTAGTCTGAGTGGAGATATGGAGAAGGAGGATGTGAAGAAATTGATCTACAAGAAGGAATGCACGGTCGTCGTTGATGTCGGTGACAATAGGAAGATGGCGGCTGGCGACTTGATACAATTTCTTAGTGAGCAGGTTGGCGATGTGATTCATGCATGTGTACCAAAGGGACCTGGCAGGCATGAAGTGACTGTGGATGATGTTGTGCAGGCGAGAATCATTTCGAATAATGATTCCTTGGAAGTGAATGGCATGAAAATGAAGACGAAGCTATTACATTCGGACAGTGTTGTTGTTTCCTTTTTGCACTTGCCAACATATATTTCGGATGACGAGATAGAGGAAAGATTGAAATCGACGAACATTGAGTTGATAACGCCTATTTATAGGCGATTCTACAAAGGTACTCACAATGCGTATGGAACCAGGTACGCGTGTGTTAAATTTCCACCTGATGTAAAGAGTTTACCTTATTCGATGACATTTGACACTGTTGAAGGTGTGGAGTTTTTTCGTGTTTTGCATGACAGTCAAAGTATAGTGTGCTGTAACTGTATGTCAGATAGTCAAGCGATTCGAGATTGCCCTAATATCACTTGTTATTTCTGCAAAGAGATGGGACATGTCGTCAGACATTGTAAGAAAACCTTTCTGTGTCAAAAATGTGGAAATAGTTTTGATGGGTGTGTATGCAGTATGAATGAATACGACAGCGAGCATGTGGATGACAGTGACAGCGACAGTACTGGTGATGATGGAATGCAAGAAGAGACCCAGGCAAGCCATGAACAAGTCAAAGTTAGCAAGCCTATGAGGGGTAACCAAGCTGAGGGGAGAAATGCTCACCATGATGCAACACAGAGTTCGTGATTAAAGGCCCAGCGGATGATTCGATTCGTGGTGTTGTACTAACCAGAAAACAAAAGAGAAAAGCTATCCGTACAAAAGACGTGGAAGAGAGTGAATGGACGAAGGATGAATGCGGGAATGTGGTTAAAATTTAAAATGTTATCATGGTCTTATTTAATGGCCATGTTTGTTACAAAATACTTAGTTTTTTTCTCCCTTTTTGTTTTCTTTAAATGTTAATAGACTAAATGGGATTAATTAATTACATTTAGTGTTTGTAATTATTTAAAAGTAAATATGCTTTATTGTTTCTTTTTCTGCATAAATATTTTGGAATGATAATTTTATTTTTAATATATAACTACTTATGGACGGGAATGTCAATTTAAAATAGAAGAGGTGTGGATATTTTTGATATACAATAATATTAAATATTGTTTAATTATATATCATGGGTGGACCAGTTTCGATGAGAATAAGCATTCGATTCTAAATCATATCAATATTTTTAAACAGACCGTTGTTATGCAAATAGCTACCTTTTTATTAGTATTTCTACGCTTTAAATGAGCACTAAACTGGCCTCTATGTAGCAAAGATCACCGCACGTGCGTCAAAACCTGTAGCATGCATCAGCAGTAAATATTGTGAACTACGTACCTGTTTCGGTGAGTGAAACCTTCAGTGGTATAGCTTACAGTCAAAACTTTCCAACACAAAACTTTTCAGTGTTCTATTAAAACATGTATGTTGTTCTTATAATAATTTATAAAAAAAATTTTAAATATTTTAAGACAAAATGGAGTCCCCAAGAACCAATGTTGAACAGACATTTTAAGAAAACGAATATAACATTTCTGATGTCTTGCAATTGTGTTAAAAGTTGAACAAATTAATAATTATAATGGTAAAATTGTTTGGTTAAAAAATATAAGCTGCATTTTGAGTTTTAGTAAATATATAACCAGATATCAAGAAAGATTTTTATGTTAAAACATATAAGGACCATATATTTTTGGCAAGTATCTGTAAAGTGAATTTTTCCAGAAGACACCTTGACAATCATGTGACTTCAAATAATAAAATAGCAGTACAGCTGAGAACAGACAAAAAAAAGTTTTAAAAATATGTTTTCTTTCAAATAACATAGAAAATCATAGAAAAAAGGTAGCAAGAAATGTGCCGTGTTTATGAGTGGGTTAAGTTCGATCTTGCTTTCTTTGCTCGTTTTAACATTATTCCTTCGAACATTTCTGTGAATGTGACAGACATTTGTTTACTTTCCCCATGCAAAAGCCAACGACGTCAGAAATCTTCAAATGTACGTACTGTTGAGCACAAACGACGAAACCACCGAAATAGGGCCCTCACCGAAACAGGGCGACGGACGATATAAGTTTAATACCTGTGATATTAAAGGACGATTTTATTTTAAGATGTGCAAAAATTATATATATACTATGTGATGGACGTGTGAACAATCCTTCTAATATTTAGGCATATAAATATTGTGTACTACCAACCGATTTCTAATAGTTAAAAACACAAACTGTCATTTGGCAGGTTTCGATGCTACTGCACAGATTCGCACGTCCTATTTTTTATATATATTTTTAATCTTTTTATTCGGAACATCAACAAATTAATATAACATACATATATAACACTTTTAAATATAAAAACACAGTTAAAAATAAACACACACACACACACACACACCGTTAACACACACCGTTAACACACATGCATACACACACATGTAATGTCAAACAATAAGGATATTCATCACATAATCGTAGCCCAGTGGTAAATTGCTCACTCTGTGCGTGGTCGGTTTATGGTCGATCCCTTCGGTGGGCCCATTGGGATATGTCTCGTTCCAGCCTGTGCACAACGACTGGTATATCAAAGGCCGTGGTGTGTGTTATCCTCTCTGTGGGATGATGCATATAAAAGATCCCTTGCTGTTAATCGAAAAAGAGTAGCCCATGAAGTGGCGACAGCGGGTTTCATATCTCAATATCTGTGTGGTCCTTAACCATATGTCTTACGCCATATAACCGTAAATAAAATGTGTTGAGTGCGTCGTTAAAACCCCCAAAACAAACCCATTTCATTTCATTTGTTAACAACTAAAGGCCAATATGGTTTATCGGTACCATTTTGGGGAATAAGCCTCATAGTAATTTTTATCAAAGTATGTATATCTAGGGTTGGGAAATAGATGATAGCATTGGAGTATTGGTAGCTGTTGATTATTATCACCCTTTTCCTAACCCTGCCCTAAAATAATATAATAATTTTAAAAATACGACCACACACGGTCAGACAACCTATTTTATCTCAGTGCTACTTTACCAGCCTCGGTGGCGTCGTGGTTAGGCCATCGGTCTACAGGCTGGTAGGTACTGGGTTCGGATCCCAGTCGAGGTATGGGATTTTTAATCCAGTTACTGACTCCAAACCCTGAGTGAGTGCTCCGCAAGGCTCAATGGGTAGGTGTAAACCACTTGCACCGACCAGTGATCTATAACTAGTTCAACAAAGGCCATGGTTTGTGCTATCCTGTAAGTGGGAAGCGCAAATAATCGGAAAGAGTATCCCATGTAGTGGTGACAGCGGGTTTCCTCTCAAAATCTGTGTGGTCCTTAATTATATGTCTGACGCCATATAACCGTAAATAAAATGTGTTAAATGCGTCGTTAAATAAAACATTTCTTTCTTTCTTTCTTTCTCAGTGCTACTTTATCATTAAGTAGTCCTGGTCATTGACATTTGTCACACCTGTGGTAATGTTAAATAGCATTTCAGAAAACATTTAATAAAATATCGAAGTTGAAAGTTTTAGCATTAATACATACGTTGCGATGCCTAATTTTTTTTAATAATGCAGAATTTCAGTTTCAGAATTTTTTTTTATCATTTTGTTTTAAAAAGTCAATAAAAGTTTTGGTATACATACAATTACACATGTTTGTGACTATTTTATAGAGGAATTCAAATAACTAAATATATTTTATGCAATTTGTAGGGTACAATTAGTAGAACAAAATGTTTTATCCCCTCTCCCCCCCCCCCCAAAAAAAAAAATGTTTTATCCCCTGCACCCCCCAAAAATGTTTTTTAGTATTTTTTAGAAATTGTATTTCAATTCCCTGTTGCTGTTGAAGCATACTCTTCTGACATCAAATAAACGTGTATAGTAATATGTTGTAATTATTGTAAACCGGCCTCAGTGGTGTAGTGGTTATGTCATTGGACTTATGTCTGATAGGTATTGGGTTCGAATCTCTTTACCGGCTCCAAGCCAGAGTAAGTTTGACGACTAAATGGGTAGATGTAAGGCCACTACACTGAATTATCTCTCACTAACTGCTAAACCACTGTCCAAGACAGACAACCCAGATAGTTGAGATGTATGGCCAGGACAGCGTGCTTGAACCTTAATTGACCAGAAAATAGGTATAAATGAATGAACCATTGTAAGCAATGTAAAGTGTTCAGACGAATTATGATAATCATATTCATTTCCCTCATCCTCATTTGTACTTTTCCCCATAGTCTAGTAGTCTACATATTAGTATACGTTATTGACAGTCTATTGCCACACACACGCAATTTGGACAGTTTTAAGCCAGCAGATTCAGAATAACCTGAGCTCCTTCCTTTTCAATCATCCACCATCTACCACTAGGGCTTGGCACATTCGGTTCTGGTTGCAGACTCTCCCTCAATATTGTTTTCACATCTAGGTCTGAAGCAGTATCTATAAGCTGGATGCTGGTGACTGTCTACCTCAACTTTCTTCACACAAAAAATGTTGTACCTGAGATCACTAACCTTGGTGTATGATACACTGAGGACACAAAAGAGACATGTGAATGCCTTTACTTTCGAGGTTTTTAGTTCTCTGGGGGAATCCATTGCTGACCCAATTAAACAAAGTCCTGGGTCTCCCTGAAGCTGGTCAGCGACTTCAAGGCACTTGCCCTACCTTTGGCGTCAGATTAGTTGCTATAGTAGCTTTGTTAGTCTTTCTAAGTAATACATTTGATGTGGACAGAGCTCACGGTAATGATCCAAGGGATTGAGATAAAATACCATCCATTTGGAGTTTGTGTCCTTGTGCCAGTATTAGGATGCAACCAAACAAACACCAATCTGTTTGTATAGTGATCACTCTCCCTTTTGCTTTTACTTCTTTCTTATACATATTGCTAAACCTCTACATCATGTTAGTTTTCATCAGGTTTTCGAATTGGTTTGCTGGTGGGTCTTTTTCTAGTCTTTCACTCTTAAAGGCTTTTATGAGTCTAAAGGTGGTGATATCTCTGGGAGTTACGTTTGCAGTAGAAATGCTAATGAGGTCCTACTTTTCTGTGATGACAAAAACAACTGCTGATACTGCTTCCTGGTCCTTTTTTATTCTTGGTCAGTAAGTATTAAAAAAAATTCGCCTTCTCAACACGTGCCCACTAATTGGTCGGTGTTGGAATCGAATACAATACAAAGTTAACGTGTGTGTCTGGGTTCGGCTACCCCTTTCGGTCGTTAAACTTTCTAAAAACTAAAATAATTACATAAGACAATCTGTTTCACAGTCTTTAAGTTACAGCTCTTCATTAAAATTTAAATATAGCCTAAAATTAATAAATTACATAATTTAGTAGTTTAAAACTATTGACATTCAGAGGTTCATCCTGTATGCTAATTAAGAACACTTTCTAATTCTCCACCTTCATTCAACCCCCCGTTCATAACACAGTAAGAATCCCAATAATAGATTACTCAGATATGTATATGACTAGAGAAAGAACTTTACTCGCACTCACACTTTAACTCCTCTTAATATTTCTTTTTACCCGTGAAACCATAAGATTCCCAAACATAAAACGCTTATAAATTTACTAAGTAGAAATCATATTCTCTTCTCTCAAACCCTTAAGAAAGAATAATACCTACCTCTCAATGGTCAATGCAAAATGAGCTTATCAATATTTTCTAGGTTTTACGGTAATGCGAAACATGACAGTACACTGACCTGCCCCCCCCCCCCCCCCCCCCCACACACACACATTAAATACAATTTTACAATTCAACCAATAATTTACCCATTAAATTAATGCCTGAATGTTGTCAGTTCAAATATAATAAGTCTAAAAACAATGAGAGAGAGAGAGAGAGAGAGAGAGAGAGAGAGAGAGAGAGAGAGAGAGAGAGAGAGAGACACATTCGCTAAACAAAAGATACAAAACAACACAAAATTATACTAATTACCTCGGTTGAAAATACAGAAGTGACATAATGTCATCACAAATCCTCGAGGCTTTCACAGAATGGCTCTCATTGGTCAAAATCAATGACTTGTTAACAAAACTAAATGATGATTGGATAAAATCGCATAACATCCCTTCATGGAAAAAAACGAAGATCAACGACTTCATTCAATTCCACTTAACTATAGCCGAAAATTGCCGAAGTCTGGCTAAAAAATAATTCTTAAAATAATCACATTTTAATAATTTTCAAAAACATATTCTACATATCTGAAAATTGGTCAAACCAAAATTAATTCGTGTAATCCCATTGTGTGTGTATGTGCGTGCGTGCGTGCATGTAAATATGTACGCACATATTTAAACTTGTATTGCAATAATTTAATTAATTAATAAAACTATTATAAAACAAGAAAAACATATTTAATATTAGTGTATTTGACACAATCACCTACGTTTTTTTTTTTTTAATGGTTTTATGTAAATTCAGTAATTTCGTGTTGCGTCCCGAACATTTGTGACCTCAAAATGACCTTTAATAATACAAATAAGATTTAGATTTACCAGATGCCTAACCAAAACTTAATTTCAGTATCCTTGTACAATAACAAATTAAATAGAAGTCCTGTCATCAAAATATACACGCATTTCAAAATCTTTTGCAACTGTTTGGTGAAATTACATACAATTAAGACGTTTTTAGCTGTTATTTGATAAAATACATAAAATATCTTCTCATTTTTGCATTACATATTTTCCTTCAATTAGTTCAGGTTGTTTCTGTTTCATTATTTTCAGAAAACAAACAAGAAATCAAAAACAATCTTTAAAATGTCTTAATTTGTGGAATTTTTCTTTTTCGGGAAAGGAGTAGTGCTCGCAATTTTAACAATATTTAAAAAATATTCTTATCACATGAAATATATTTTATTAATTGAATTTCATTCAAATCCATGTATCTAAAAATGGTAATCATTCTTTAGAAAATACATCAAATAAATATTTCTGTCACTAAGGCTAGTAGGTGCAGGGTTCGCAGCCCGGTACATGCTGCCACCCAGAATGATGTTTAACGTCTCAATAGGTAGGTATAAGGCCACTACACCCTCTTCTCTCTCACTAACCACTAACATCTAACAACTAACCCACTGTCCTGGTCAGACAACCCAGATAGCTGAGGTGTGTGCCCAGTACAGCGTGCTTGAACCTTAATTGGATACAAGAACAAAATAAGTTCAAAAGAATGAATGAACCGACAGTGCGGTGTTTTGCCATATCGATATAGGCAATATTGGCCTCTTTTTTTTGTTGTTGCAGATGCCAAAGGTTATTCGCGCAATTTAAACATCGCGAATATGCGCTAAGGTTCGTATTCGCTAAAAAACCCACGTCGTAATATTAATCCGGTTTACAGTAGTTCATTCATTTCATTTCAGCTTATTTTCATGCTTGTATTCAAATACGATTCAAACACGCTGTCCTGGGCACACACACCTCGGCTATCTGGGCCGTCTGTCCAGGACAGTGGGTTAGTTGTTAGTTGGTTAGTGGTTAGTGAGAGAGAATAGGGTGTAGTGGCCTTACACCTACCCACCGAGCCCTTAAAAACTCGCTCTGGCTTGGGGCCTGTACCGGGCTGCGAACCCTGTACCTGTAGTCCGATGGCTTAACCACGACACCACAGTAGTACTCTCTACAGTAGTACTCTTTGCGGATCGTCGTAAAGTGTAATCTCTTTATTTCGAAAACCAACTTTCGAAACCCTTGATTAATGGGAAAATAACTATAATTATATCGCAATTTTTTCCATCTTTGTACACACTTAGTTACAGCACTTCTTGATCCTGATAACGGTTGTTTTAAAACATGAATACCTAATTCTACAAATTCATCCTGAAGGGCAAAACAATACAAGACTAAACGATGTGCCTTATATCTAATAAATGAGTATAAACATGGAGGTCTTAATATGGTCGATTCATTAGCTTTCTGCAGTTACGTCGAAAGTAACTTGGATTAAAAGATTGCTAACATTCGACGGCTTGTGGCAAACATTCACAAAACGTTCGGATTTAATATTTCCTGATACTATTCTCACTAAATTGAAAAATAATAAAGTTGAAAATATATGTGTGTGTGTGTGTGTGTGTGTGTGTATATATATATATATATATATATATATATATATATATATATATATATATATATATATATAGTCAAACCTGTCTCAAGCGGTCACACAAGGGAGTAGATAAAAGTGGCCGCTTAAGACAGGTGGCCGCTGATTACAGGTTGCCACATACAGAGTATTTAAAACATTTGTTGTTGTTTCTTGTTTACCGTCTATACTGCTAATTAATGGATGTGTGCTTCACAGTTGACTATAAATCAACTTTTGACATGTGACCTTCAGAAAAAATTCAACTGGTATGTATTAAATTAACCGTTCTCAACAAGTTTGTTTCTTTTTCCATTTATTTATTTAAATCCTACTTCATGCGACAGATTGTCATAGTAAGTGAATCTAGATATATCAAGCGTAGCCTGCCTGAATTGTTTATTGACTTATGCTTCCAAATTGTTTCTTAAACATAGGTCATACTACAATATATTCCGCTAGGAAGGTGGAAAAGAACATTAGTTTGAAACACACTATAGAGTGATGTTTTTGTTATGCAAATAGCCTTAGTTATTTATAGGATAAAGAACCTGCATTCAAAACATAGAGGCCACTTCATGCACTAATTTTTTTTTTTAATGTAATATAAGGATATCCGACGTCGTTCCCATTCAAAACGACACCGCATCACACATTCATACTCCATTTGAATATCAACTGATGGTTGACTGGAATTACAGTTACATATACACTTTAAAAACTGTCTGAGATTATATGATAAAGACATTATTACCATCTTGTGTTTCGGTATCGTCAATAACATATATTAGGCATACAAATAATCTATTCTGCTCGCCAGAGGCTCGCAAAATGCAATTTTTATTCCTAATATATGATACTGACGACACCAAAACACATTGATAATAACCTCTATTCATAATTCTTTTTTGAAATGTTGAATATTTATCATACTGCTAGTATATATCTGCTATTTTATACTGCAGTGATGCTGATATCGGTCGATATATAATATATATAATTAATATTGGATATGTAGATGAAAATTAACAAAAACTCAAATTATAAATACATTGGATTAAATAATTAACAGTGATTTAATACTACTAATACCAATAGCTAAAGTCACACACACACGCACGCACACACGCACACTGATTGGACATATCAGCACCACTACTATAAAATAGCATATGTTTTCTAGCAGCATTCCTGTCATGGACGGAGGAGCCGGCCAAGGCCGGCTCTTGTGCCCACGACAGGCGTGCGCTACAACAGCTTGTTCTGAATGTGCACGTAAAACCCTATGACATGACATGACATAGCAGCATGATAACTATTTTACATATTTTTTAAGATTTCAAAAAAAAGAATTAACCCTCTGTTACCACTATCACTATATCTACCGAAAAGCCGCAAGGAATCTTTTGGATAGTTTCCAAAGATACATACTTTGATATAGCTGCCGTGATGCACTGGATGGGATGGGAAAACACAAGCTCACTGTGAACGATGAATTCTACAAGCCACCACACTTCGGGAGCGAACTATAGATCAGTGGTAGAACGCTCGTCTGAGGCGCCGACGAGTCGTAGTATCGACCAGATCGTACTCCAAGGAGTTTTAATATCCCATCCCAACCAGTGCCACAAGGAGGCTGTGGTATGTACTGTCCTGTTTATGAGTAAGGGCATATCAAAATCTCTTGCTGTTTATTTGTTAGGAGTAATATATGTCGTGGCGGCGGGTTTCCTCTTTTTCTCTGGACTAAATGTCAAAATAATAATGTAAAAACTAAATGGCCTTAGTCCAGCCAGTCCTCCACGACTGATATAAAAGACAGTGGTATGCGCTATCCTGTCTATGGAATGGTACATATAAAAAATCCCTTGCTGTTATTTTAAAAAAAAATCCTGTCCTGGACGAAGGAGCCGGCGCAATTCGACACATACGCCCATAACAGGCGTGCACTACAACAGCTTTCTGTGAATGTGTACGTTAAAGCCTATAACCTGACCTAATGGAAACATGTAGCGGGTTTCCTCTCTAAGACTATACGTCAAAATTACCAAATGTTTGACACACAATAGCCGATGATTAATCAATCAGTGTGCTCTAGTGGTGTCGTTAAACAAAACAAACTTTAACTTTAAATAGCCATAGTTTAAAATGTGCTGGGGTGTCGTTCAACAAACATTCCTTTGGAATTTTCTTCGGAGAAACATCCCCTACGCATAGAAGATCACAGTGTGCAGGTCACTGAAATGATCTTTGCAGGAAAAACAATGTATTAGTGTTAGAAATATATCAATATACAGTACTTAGGTTTATAACAGTTTTTACAGCACTATCGTAACAACCGACACAATTAATTTTTCCAACGTCATTTTGGTCAATGATGACATTCTAAACGGTTCTCTGTTTATGATACATGTTTTCATTTTGCATGTTTATTCATTCAATATGCACTCTGTAGACAGTGATGCATCCTCGTTGGCTCACCACATACATCAAACCTTCGTCGTCGAACGCCAGATTAACTGGATTATCCAGCCCATCTTGTGTCGTGATGCGATGTAGCATGCAATACCCATTCTGATCAAATACTGACAGTCTATTTCCAACCGCCTCGACAGTGTATATGAAACCGTTCCTGTCCACGCAGGCTGCATTTGCTCTCAATGATGGTATTTCGGTACAAACAATAGTATCTCCATCATGAGGAGACAATACTCGTACAGAGTTATCCCCCCATTCGCACGTGGTTATGTTTCCAAACTGATCAACGCTGATGTTAGCCAGCGGATATGCTACTGACACGGAGATCGTTTCCTGCCGACGTCCACTGGTGTCATAAACCCGAAAGTCGTCTCTTTCTTGGCGACCAACAATATAACCTTTATTGTTAAAATTTGCAACAGTATGACATTGAGTTGGGCGTTCTGGGGCCAACAGAATATTACTTATCTCTGTACCTGTTGTGCTAAAGATATAAAGCTTGTTGCTATCGATGACACCAATAGTATTCACGCATCCAGCTATCGCACATGGACACACATCATTGGTATAAATAGTATGTCCAATATTCCCTGTAGTGGAAATCTGTATAATTTTACTATTGGCCTTATCTGAAAGTAAAATCATTTTATCAACAACTGTCATTCCTGTAACTGGAAATAGATCTCGTACTTTAAATGATCGCTCAAGGTTCAAAGAAATTCTTTTTTTAGTTTTTTCCGTTTGCATTAATGTCTCCTTGTTGGCTCTAAGACTATCATCAGTTAACGTTTGAGAATTGTGCATACCACACATCTCTTCAATGTTGATAGTTAGTAACACTGTGTCATCCAGGGTGCACTCGGTCGCAGGTGTGTCTTCTAATTCTTTGAGGCGGCTTACAACTATATCTTCCAGGAGGAGAATTTCCTCGTCTTTGCCCTGCTCTGTAATTTTCTCACAGAATTCCAAGCAATTATTTCTTATTGACAGTTTCAACTGTATGCCATCCAGCTGTGATTTGTACGTATGTGTTTTATTAACAATGATACCATCAACAATCTGCAGAGCCTTTTGTTTTTGTTGTTCTGTTTTGGCTATTACCCTAGCAACTTGCTTGTCTATGTCCTCTTTAATAGAGGCCTCCATTTTTTCAATGTTTGAAATATTTTCTAAAGCTTTTCTTTCTTCGATTTTGAGACCTTTCAAATTTTCTCGAATTGTTTCTGAATTAGTGTTAAGTCGGGATTTTCGAACTGTAACTGCTTCAATTGTTGTAACAGATTTGTGGTTACGATGTTTAACTAAAATGCAAACCATACATATTGGCATTTGACACGTCTCACAGAAATACTCCAGTATCTTGTCATGGTGTTCTGAGCAGGTTAATCTGTGAAGGTATCGAAGTTCCATGTCATAAGATCCACCTTTTATGTCTTCAAGTAGAACCTTTTTGTGGTTCCAAGTCGCGGAAGAAGCATTGTGTCCATCAGAACAGCTTGAACATAAGTAATCTCCACAATCCAGACAGCGAGATTTGGCAGGTGATGTCTTTCCTCTGAGATGACAAATTGTACATTTGATATCTTCACTTGACTTCACTTTCAGAATCTCGATGAGTCCATTCATAAAAACGTTTGTTTTTAGATCACTTGCAGTCCCTTGTGGAACAGCGACAGACTGTCTGCATTCTGGACAGAAAATTGAACCAGGTGTTGTCGAGGTTTGCAACAATTTCTGTATGCAAAGTAAACAATATGTGTGGATACAAGGAAGTATTTTGGGATCGTTGTAAATATGGCAACATATTTTGCAAGTAAGAAAGTCATCAAAAATGGTCCCAATCACTGATTTGTCTTGTTTTGATGCCATGTTATTTTCCCTGCAAATAAGCACAGATAATTATATATATATATATATATATATATATATATATATATATATATATATATATATATATATATATATATATATATATATATATATATGTGGTAAGTGTCCACGAGTGAAACATATTAAAATCACAGTCCCCATACTTTTTTGTCAATTCCATATTCAGTATATCCTCTCCTAATGTTCACGAATGACTAATAAACAATTTCTTGATATTGCTTTGATTTTCCCATCTAACACGTTAAATATATACCCAGGGGCGTAGCGTGATCTGGACCTGGAGGGGGGATTCGAATATGAACCAAGTGGACCCTTTTTCTATTTTGGTTTGCACCACCAGAAACTCCATGTGTATAAACCTGTATGTTTTAGTTCTGAAAGCGGACCATTTGCTTTAGAGGTTCGTCCTCTCCCCCTTCCCCCCTCACCCCTCCCCCTTCCCAGCCTACGCCCCTGATACCTCACGGAAAGCTATATTGTAAGAACTACATGAATACACGTATGTAGATACAATTATGCACTATCACTTGAATGTTGCAGGTTATTACAATTTACATGAACAAATTTCAAACAATGTAATACTCTTGTAAAAGGAAACTAATTAGTATTAATATTACAGCTGACAACACAATATATCTTGTCTACAGTACACGAGCTAGATGTACACTTATATGCGTCTAAGTACACATACATGTAGTACATGCTTGTGGTTACTACCCTGATCAACATTGAGTAGTCATATTAATAACTAAATAAAAGTATAACTATGTATATGTATATATTTATATTTGCACAACTATTTGTATGTTTAAATATTATTTGTTGCCATCTGTGACACAAACATGTATAGTGGTATATACGAACACACTGCAAAATGTACACTGGTCACCTGAAGTACAGAATAAATATCTTATCTTATCTTACCTCACCTCACCTCATCTTACCTTACGTTATAGTTACATCATCCTTTTCCGAGAGATTCGTCTAGTTAGACGACGGTTATTGCGGCCGTTGAGTGACGCAATAACCGTGGTCTAACTAGACGAATCTCGAGTGATGGATGAGGTAACTAGCTTGTACCACGCCCCCATTACCACGCCTTCATGACGTCAACATGGTCGGAAAGAAGTTTTATAATTTAATTTTGTACCACGCTTTGGTGTCGGTCCCTTTGATTTTACCCGTGGTGTATCCCATAATTATACCACGGGCGTGTCTAACCTAAATTTTAGCGATTGTTGAATGGATGAAGAAAGTTAAGCCTACAGGTCACATATAGTTCAGCAGGAAGTAAATTAGAACATTGTTTTAAAAAGTAGCACTTTCACTAACATTAGTAATAAATTTACAATATAAATCTGTAAATATAAAAATAATTATTTTCTTAAAAACCCCTCAAAAACCAAACAAATATACAAAAATTAAATATTAAATAGTTTCGGTTCATTTTCCATTCCATTACTTTATCAGTTGCAACATTTAAAAAGGACACCTCCTGTATTGAGGTAGTTAGCGGCGTTAAAAAGAACGCCTATAGCAAGAGGTCATGGCACACCACCCACTTGTCCATGTTTCACTGTTCAGAAGGTTTGAAATGTATTTTAACACCTAAAATTCAAAATCGGGGAAGCATGCCCGGTCCCACAAATACATGTATTTTAATCCACAGACATTCGCCCACCCCCGCCCCCATTTTCAAATACACTCCGCGGGCTCTAAGTCTTGAAAGAAAGACACACACACGCACGCACACACACACACACACACACACACACACACACACACACACATACGTTTTTAGGTGACACAGTTGTATGTGACAAGAAAGCAATATGTGCGAACACCAGCGGACGTGTCGCTTGCTTATAAATAGTGAAGCCACATTTACACGTAAATAAATTATTACGGATAATCATTGTTAGTGAGATTTAAGTGAAAGAAATGGAAGTGAAAATTCTTACCATGCACCAGCCTCGGTGGCGTCGTGGTTAGGCCATCGGTCAACAGGGTGGTAGGTACTGGGTTCGGATCCCAGTCTCGGGATAGGATTTTTAATCCAGATACCGAATCCAAACCCTGAGTGAGTGCTCCGCAAGGCTCAATGGGTAGGTGTAAAACACTTGCACCGACCAGTGATCCATAACTGGTTCAACAAAGGCCATGGTTTGTGCTATTCTGTCTGTGGCAAGCGCAAATAAAAGATCCCTTGCTGCTAATCGGAAAGAGTAGCCCATGAAGTGGCGATAGCGGGTTTCCTCTCAAAATCTGTGTGGTCCTTAGCTATATGTCTGACGCCATATAACCGTAAATAAAATGTGTTGATTGCGTCGATAAATAAAACATTTCTTTCTTTTCTTACCATGCATCTAATTCAGCGTATCAAAATAAAAATGAATGAACCAACATCATGCCCAGCGCCTTGTCATTGTAGTCACTTGTTTAAAACAACCTGCGTGTGCTGCCACCCACAGTTATCACGGTTACTGTGTTTGATCACGTGATGATCACGAGCTTTGTACACAGATACGGCCCACACGAAGTAGTCGGGAGGTGGAGGACCTACTAAACTTACGGTAGAGCAATAGTAAAACGTTGGATGTGTAACACGAACCATTCGTAATTTTACTCCTCACCTAGGACAGGCGTAAATTTCCACATTTACGACAAAATGTAGTTCCACCCCAGACCAGCCGTAGCATGGACGTAACATTAGTGTTATTAAAAAGGCGAGAAGTGCTATGATTGTAATGTCGAATGATACGCTGCTGGTATCCGTTTTAGCCATATAAATTACTATTGTCGTCTATGGGATTTGATTTGGTGCTATACACCCAGTAGTGGTAGTAGTAGTAGTAGTAGTAGTAGTAGTAGTAGTAGTAGTAGTAGTAGTAGTAGTAGGTTCTAATAGACCAAATCAATTCCTATTGCCGATAATGTTAACGGTTACTAATAAAACTGATATAAGCGGCGTATCAACACACCCAGAAAGTACAGCAATAAAACTCACCTCGCATCTAATCTACCTGCAAGAAAATGGGGGGTCACATACCATTTAAAAGATTTAATTAATGTTTTTAATAGCAACATTAATTTTTGCTGAAAATTGCAGTTCCATTTTTGGGGGTACCCCGCATTAGTTTCAACCTCAGGTATATACTGCATAACAACTGTATAACAAATAAAAGTATTAAAAATTTTGTCAATGGATAATAGTATTTGCACAAATAATCAATGTCACATATTACTACCAATCATACCCACAGCTGCTTTTACTCCTTAAATATTTGACAGTGCACCTCGAACTTTGGCACGGAACTCTCTTCTTTGGTACTATGCAACCTAGTAGTAGTAGTAGAGGTAGTATTAGTATTAGTAGTATTAGTATTAGTAGTATTAATAGTAATAGTAGTAATAATAGTAGTAGTGGTAACAGTAGTAGTAATAGTAGTAGTAGTAGTAGTAGTAGTAGTAGTAGTAGTAGTAATAGTAATAGTAGTAGTGATGGTGGTATAAGTAGTACTAATAGTGGTGGTGATGCTGATGGTAATAGTAGTACTAGTAATGGTGGTGGTGGTGGTGATAGTAGTAGTATAATGGTGATGGTAATATTAGTAGTAGTTATTGTGGTAGTAATAGTAGCAGTAGTTATGGTAGTAGTAATGATATTGTTATTGTTGTTTGGTAGAAGTCATACAATTATCGTTTGTATCATAAAGAATATGTTACTAGGTTGGTACAAGTAATAAACAAGAACGAAAACCCCGAAAAAACACAAACACACACACATACACACACAAAAAGAAGAAAATATGGAAAAAAAGCAAGCAAGCAATAGTTCTGTGACTTGTAATACTAAAACACTTGTGAGATTAAAATCGATAACAACAGTAATCTAAAATCCACTCACCCTGACCTTGATATACTGACACACAACGAAAACGCAAAAACAACTTCTCATTGCAAATAACGACAACACTATTAATGAATTGATGGATAATGTAAGATGACATGACTGGTATTCATGAGATACATTCACATGGAAACATGGCCAGTTATCATCAGTAATCGAGTTGCATTCGTAATCGAAAAGTTCAACCCCCCCCCCCCCCCCCCCCCCCCCGCCATATCAAGGTCAGTATCTGGTGTGTCCACCATTGGCCCGTGAGCATACGTGAAGACGATGGGAAAAGGATTGGCACAAACATCTCAAATAAGCCACAGGAATGTTCCTCCACTCCTCCTGCAACGCCTGTGCAAGCTCAGCGACGTTACGCGGTGGTGGCTGGCGGTGACGTACACGACGTCCTAACTTATCCCACATGTGTTCAATTGGGTTCAAATCCGGTGAAACGGCGGGCCAGTTCATACCGGTGATACCGGCTTGTTGCAGGAATGCCTGGGTAATTCTTGCAGTATGTGGATGGGCATTGTCTTGTTGAAACAGAAGGGGACCTCGTGGTCTTCGGTGACGGCGCAAAAGTGGCTGGAGAACTAGTCTTAGAATAACGTCAACATAACGCTGGGCTGTAAGGGCATCGTGGACAATGATGAGATCACTCCTGAAATCAAAGTTGATTGCCCCCCCCCCCCCCCCCCATACCATCAGACAACCGCCGCCAAACCGATCACGTTCCCTCACACATCCGCCAGCGTACCGTTCATGGAGTCTCCTGTACACACGTGCTCTTCCATCGGCAAAGGAGACAGAGAAACGGGACTCATCTGAGAAAACAATGCCCTGGTAAAAGACTGGTTACCATTCTGGAGAGCAAACTGTAGTCTTGCAGCACGATGTAGCTGTGTCATGATGTTACCGTTGTGCGGGCGTCTGCATCTGCGTCCAGCCGTTCTGAGTCGACGGATGACCGTCATCGGATGGATAGGCCTTCCATGACGTCCTATCGTGTTGCTTGCTGTCACCGTCGCAGTTCTGAACCGGTCACGGAGGTGGTGTCGTCGAATCTGCCAATCTTGGCGTGGTCGAGGTCGATCACGGACACTCCCGATCTATTGATGACGTTCAACAAGTCGTCCAATAGTTGATGGATGGACTCTGAAAGTACTAGGAACTTGGCTTTGCGAAGTCCCCCCTTGAACCATACCCAACGCTCGCTCCCTTTGTTCTTCTCTGAGTCGTGGCATTCTTAATGTGACAAGGAATATGGCACCGTTACGTGACTTTTATGTGTCCAAATACTGGCATTTCACGTGCATTGCATGCAGCATGATTGAGTGTGTAGTGAACGCATTTCACACCATTTTGTGTGTTTCTGCTATTGTATGTGTAACGAGAACAAAACCAGGATTAAAGCCCAGACAAAAGTACCAAACAATGGCTTCCTCTCATCAATTGTTATTTTAAGTCCAATAAATATATTTTTCATTAATCACAACAAAATATTGAGAAATATCTGTTTTGCGTTTTTATTGTGTGTCAGTATATATATAGAGGATACACCCCGAGTTTCTTGTGATATCATAATTTATCAACGAGTGCTGATAAATTATGATATCACAAGACACGACGGGGGTATTCTTTTTATCATCCATTATCATTCTTTTCATTTGTGACAGTGTAAACAATGTCAGTAATGTGGGTTGAATGTCAACGGTAGACTCGTTAACTAGTAGAACGGCAGTGGCGTGACGTCACTAATGGTAGGTTTAGCGCTGAAACAAACACAGTGATGTAACAAAACATTGTCTTGTGATTAAAATTTGACCAATCAAGATTATAAGAAGTTAGATATCGCAAATTATAGTGCCAGCGATATCTCCTACAAAAGCCTTTAATGGATAATAAAAAAAAATGATATTGGAGCAGTTATATATATATATATATGTGTGTGTTTGTATGTGTGTGTGTGTGTGTGTGTGTGTGTGTGTGTGTGTGTTTTTAATCTGGTCCCGATACTGCTGGGGTTTACTTCTATTTAACTACTATGAAAGAAAGTCATGTTTTATTTAACGACGCACTCAGCACATTTTATTTACGGTTATATGGCGTCAGAGATATGGTTAAGGGCCACACAAATATTGAGAGAGGAAACCTGCTGTCGCCACTTCATGGGCTACTCTTTTCGATTAGCAGCAAGATATCTTTTACATGCACCATCCCACAGACTACATACCACGGCCTTTGATACACCAGTCGTGGTGCACTGGCTGGAACGAGAAATAGCCCAATGAGCCCACTGACGGGGATCGACCCCACACCGACCGCGCATCGAGCGAGCTACGTCCCGCCCCTGATTGAAGGGATCACACAGCTATTTCAGCCATTGATTTTAGTTCTATGAAAAAGAGTACCTCTTTTCTTTATTTTATTATGTTGGTGTCTGAACAGACTTGACAGTATGATTATGGAATATTGGAAGGGTAACATTGCCTCTTGATTTTGGCATATCAAACTGACAGATGCATATCTGCTTAGCTACAGGCAAGACCATTGTTTACTATGCCGGTGGTACATATATTTAACGAGAGTAGCCTCCCCTCCATTAGCCCATGTGCTTAGGAGACTGGATAATTGAAATTGCAGGTGGCGAAGTATCAATTTTATTTGTTTATATCCTGTCACAGAGGCTGTTCTCTTCATGGCAGGAAGTATATAGCACCTACTGTTAATAATTTAGTCAGTGCTTGGCTTTATATTTGTACTGTCACCAATGTATAATCAATAGTGGTGAGATACCTGAACGAAATGCTGGCCACAAGATATTTGAGACGATAAGACAGTAATAGTGATTAGTGGATTATTATGTACAAATATTGTTAATCGTCATTGACAGAAAAATCTACAAACTTTTCGCAGTGTCCAGTCTTTGGCCCAGAATCTACTGGAGTATTAATGTGTGTTTGGGGTCGGGGGGGGGGGGGGGGGATGTGCTGGGGAGGGGTGTAACTAATTTCAATTTGGTTTGACGAAAGAAGAAAAGTAAAACTGTTTTGGAAATAAAAATAAATAGAAAAGAAGCTATTTTTTGTGTGCAATCTAAAAAACAATCGGCTCAGAATAAATAACGTAGTAAATTCCATAGTATGAAAAAAAGGCATTTTCAGTGGGACGGACTATAAATAATCTGTGTTGTTTCAAAGCAAAGTGAAACACGTCATGGCTATGAAAAGTGAGTATGTACCTCTACACAGAGCCAGTCTTGTTTCATTCATTCATTTCAACTCATTTACGTGCTTATATAATTAATGTTCAAGCACGCTGTCCTGGACACACACACACACACACACACACACACACACACACACACACACACACACACACACACACCTCAGCTATCTAGACTGTCTGTCTTTCCAGGACAGTGGTTTAATGGTTATTGGTTAGTGAGACAAAAGTCGGTGTAGTGGTCTAAAGGTCAATTCATATTTTGATCGCGGAAGAGATTAAAAGTAAACTGAAAAGCGTTAAACAAACACTCACTAAAATGTAATATGAACTGTGTTAAAATCATATTAAATTGACTGAAAAATGAAGATTAGGTGACTGGGCGAGTCAACTACTCGCTGACAAGAAAGAAAGAAGTGTTTTATTTAACGACGCACTCAACACATTTTATTTACGGTTATATGGCGTCAGACATATGGTTAAGGACCACAGATTTTGAGAGGAAACCCGCTGTCGCCATTACATGGGCTACTCTTCCGATTAGCAGCAAGGGATCTTTTATTTGCGCTTCCCACAGGCAGGATAGCACAAACCATGGTCTTTGTTGAACCAGTTATGGATCACTGGTCGGTGCAAGTGGTTTACACCTACCCATTGAGCCTTGCGGAGCACTCAGGGTTTGGAGTCGGTATCTGGATTAAAAATCCCATACCTCGACTGGGATCCGAACCCAGTACCTACCAGCCTGTAGACCGATGGCCTGCCACGACGCCACCGAGGCCGGTCTCGCTGACAAGAGTCATTAAACTCGCTTTGGGTGAGGGCCGGTTACAAGAGGTGAACCCAGTACCTACCAGCCTCAAATCCGATGGTTTAACCACTATACCACTAAGGCCGATTCGGTGCTAGTCTTGAACATGTATTGTGGAGAAGTATACTGGGCTACCAGGGCCGTACCCTGATCAAACTCCTGGGGGGGGGGGGGGGGGGCACTACTACTTTTTATAAACAAATGAAATACTATACAAATTAAACCCAAAATGTGTATGCGGAGTAAAAAAGAAAGAAAAAAAAGTGATATTGTCGGGGGGGGGGGGGGGGGGGGTGGATACGGCCCTGGCTGCTATGTGCGAGGAGCCACTGCAGCCTTTGACACTTGTTTCATATCGTTGATCTGAATTGTTGGAATTAATTGCTGTTTTTGCATGTCATTTTGCTTTTTGTGGTCAGCAGATCTTAAGCCCAAATTGGGGTGGAGTAAAAATAAAATGTAAATAATGATCAGTTTCAGTTATTTTATTTAGAACAGTGTCTAGAATAATCAATAGATTAAATGGTTGGGGTTATCCCGAGCCCTAGATCAAATTCATCCCTTGACCAACCCGACCCCAGACTCAACCCGACCACAGACTCAACTCGACCCTAGTCCCAAATTAACATCAGGCCCAACCCAACCAAAGACTCAACCCGACCCTAAACTAAAATTAATCCCAGACCCAACCCGACCCCAGACCCAACACTACCACAGACTCAACTCGATCCTAGACCCAAATTAACACCAGATCCAACCCGATCACAGACTCAACCCGACCCTAGACTCAAATTAACACCAGACCCAATCCGACCATAGACTCAACCCGACCAGAGACCCAAATTAACACCAGACTCAACCCGACCACAGACTCAACCCGACCCTAGACTCAAATTAACACCAGACCCAACCCGACCATAAACTCAACCCGACCCTAGACCCAAATTAACACCAGACTCAACACGACCACAGACTCAACCCGACCCTAGACTCAAATTAACCGCAGACCCAACCCGACCACAGACTCAACCCGACTCTAGACTCAAATTAACCCCAAACCCAACCCGATCCCAGACCCAACCCAAACCCAGACTCAACCCTACCCTAGACTCAAATTAACGCCAGAACCAACCAGATCCCAAAACCAACTTGGCCCCAGACTCAACCCGACCCTAGACCTAAAAGTCACCCCAGACCCAATCCGACCCCAAAACAAACCCGATTCAAATCCCAAATTAAATTATCCTAAGTAAATTGGTAACAAATTTATTATGCATTTCTGTATAAATCATTAAATATTTTATCATATATGTAATCAGTTAAGTACAAACACTGTCACTGTAAACATATACAATAGAATCCACATTTTAAATTAAAACAAAATCAGCTGATTATTGAAAGCAATCATAGGGTACTAATTTTCCAAACATATAGACATCCGCCAGGCAATTGCATATCGAGCCTCCCTCTGAAACAGTCCTATACGAGAGGTGGAAGTTAATGTTTTATTTAACGACGCACATTTTATTTACGGTTATATGACGGTTAAGGACCACACAGATATTGAGAGAGGAAACCCGCTGTCGCCACTTCATGAGCTACTCTTTTCGATTGTAGACCTGGACCCAATTTCACATGGGCTCACCGACGGGGGTCGATCCCAGACCGACCGCACATTAATCGAGCACTTTACCACTAGGCTACGTTTGTCTCCCCCCTCCCCATCGAGCATAAGGCTAGTAGGTACATGGTTCGCAACCCGGTACAGGCTGCCACCCAGAATGAGGTTTAACGTGTCTTCTCTCTCACTAACCACTAACATCTAACCCACTGTCCTGGTCAGACAACCCAGATAGCTGAGGTGTGTGCCCAGTACAGCGTGCTTGAACCTTAATTGGATATAAGCACAAAAATAAGTTCAAAAGCATGAATGAACCGACAGTGAGGTGTTTTTCCATACCGATATAGGCCTCTTTTTTTTGCAGATGCCAAAGGTTATTCGCGCAATTTTAACGTGGCGAACATGTCTTCGCAAAAAACTCCTCGTCGTAATATTAATTCATTTCAGCTTATTTTCGTGCTTCTATCCAATTAAGGTTCAAGCACGCTGTCCTGGACACACACACCTCAGCTATCTGGGATGTCTGTCCAGGACAATGGGTTAGTTGTTAGTGGCCGGTTTACAGTAGTACTCTCTACGGATCGTCCAGGCCCGTACACAGGATTTTTAATGGTTGGGTGCGAATTGCTCATGATGGGACCAATCAACATAAAAATAACCCCTCAAAATAACAACGATTACGTAACATTATTTAAATTTAATAGAGAAAAGTGGACCTTTAGTAATTTGGTGTGTGTGTGTGTGTGTGTGTGTGTGTGTGTGTGTGTGTGTGTGTGTGTGCGTACGGTGCCCACCCCACTCAGTTTAACGACTCAGTGGGTAGGTGTAAGGCCACTACACCGACTTCTCTCTCACTAACAACTAACCAGTGCTGAGGTGTGTGCCCAGAAAAGCGTGCTTGAACCTTAATTAGACATAAGCATGAAAATAAGCATAATCAAACAAATCCCAAAAGAGATTTCCTTCTTCCTAATGGTGAAATTAAACCGTCTAAGTTATTACAACGAGAATTTAATATACACGCCAGTTATGTTATGCAACTGGAATGTATTAAATTAACCTTTCTCAATAAGTTTGTTTTCTTTTTCCATTTAATTATTTAAATCGTACTTCATGCGATGGATTGTCGTAGTAAATGAATCTACATATGTCAAGCGTAGCCTGCCCAGAGGCAATTAGATGCATTCCAGAATCATACTTTCTTAATTGATACACAGTTTAGATGTTGGGACTGAATGGGTACTAGTATTCCTGAATGTGTGAAGATCGGTTATTGCTGCACCTTATCGCTGTTGTTAAAACACCCCTTTTATATAACAGTAAACATTTACTGTGGCCGCTTAATACAGGTATTTTAGCGATTTGGGATCCGATTTAGGTGGCCGCTGGCCGCGTTAGACAGGTGACCGCTTATTACAGGTGCATTTATATTATAAATCGTTTGGGGAGGGGAAAAAAGTGGCCGCTTAAGGCAGGTGACCGCTGACTACCGGTGGCCGCTACGACAGGTTTGACTGTGTATATATATATATATCTATACACATCGACGTCCCACACTGCGTTCACCTAACGACGACAACACGAATACGATATTTACGGAAATACTGTTGTACATTTTTAAACTACGATACGTGAAACAAAATAGATTGCAATCAATTAACGTAAAACAAATACATTCTAGTAAATAAAAGTGAAACACCCTCCGGTAAAGAGTGCGACGTTTCTAACTGCGTTCAGGCGCATGCGTTTGCAAAAATGATCGTACCGCGCACGTGCGGTTCGTCATTTTCCATTTTTAAGGCCACTACATGAAAATATATGTTTCTTAACTATGCACAGTTGACGAACATTTTTTTTTTTTTTTTTTTTAAGGAAAAATTCAGTTTGTCAAGCGTTCTGGTCCGGTCCGCGTTTTACAAACACCCATCGCCAACACTTGATGTCAATACTATAGTCCAGGGCCCCGTTCCACGAAACGATCTTAGCTCTAAGATTACTTTAAGCGCATAGCTACCCTATGCACTTAAGTTGAGCTTAGGACTAAGATCGCTTTGTGGAACGGGGCCCTGTTCAATTGTTTAGACCCAAAGTTTTTTGCGTGTCACCTGAAACGTTTATTGACTTATGCTTCCAAATTGTTTCTTAAATATAGGTTATACTACAATATATTCCGCTTGGAAGGTTGAAAAGAACATTAGTTTGAAACACACTATAGAGTGATGTTTTAGTTATGCAAAGAACCTGCATTCAAAAGAGAGGCCACTTCATGCACTATGTGAGGATATCCGACGTCGTTCCCATTCAAAGGGACACCGCATCACACATTCATAAGCCATTTGAATATCAATTGATGGTTGACTGGAATTACAGTTACATATACAGTTACATATACAGTTTAAAAACGTACGTTGTATTAAGTTTGAGATTATATGATAAAGACATTATTACCATCGTGTGTTTCAGTATCTTCAATATCATATATTAGGCATACAAATAATCTATTATGCTCGCCAGAGGCTCGCAAAATGCAATTTTTATTCCTAATATATGATACTGACGACACCGAAACACATTGATAATAACCTCTATTTATAATTCTTTTTTGAAATGTTGAATATTTATCATACTGCTAGTATATATCTGCTATTTTATACTGCAGTGGTGCTGATATCGGTCGATATATAATATATCCATAGCGGATGGGCAAATAACGTACGCACGCACGCACACACACACATTGATTGGCCATATCAGCACCACTACTATAAAATAGCATGTTTTCTAGGAGCATGATAAATATTTTACATATCTTTTTAGATTTCAAAAAAATAATTAATTCTCTGTTACCACCATCGCTATATCTACCGAAAAGCCGCAAGGAATCTTTTGGATACAGTTTTCAAAGATATACTTTGACATAGCTGCCGTGATGCACTGGATGGGATGAGAAAACACAATGATGGATATGCATATAAAAGATCCCATGCTGTTAAAAAAATCCTGCCCTGGACGAATGAGTCGACGTAATTCGACTCATGCGCCCATGACAGGCGTGCACTACATCAGCTTTCTGTGAATGTGTACGTTAAACTCTATAACCTCTCTGATTACCAAATGTTTGACACCCAATAATCGATGATTAATCAATCAGTGTGCTCTAGTGGTGTCGTTAAACAAAACAAACTTTAACTTTAAATAGCCATAGTTTAAAATGTGCTGGGGTGTCGTTCAACAAACATTCCTTTGGAAAAATTTTCGGAGATACATCCCCTACGTATGGAAGATCATAGTGTGCAGGTCACTGAAATGATCTTTGCAGGAAAAACAATGTATTAGTGTTAGAAATATATCAATATACAGTACTTGGGTTTATAACAGTTTTTACAGCACTATCGTAACAATTGACACAATTAATTTTTCCAACGTCATTTTGGTCAATGATGACATTTTAAACAGTTCCCTGTTTCGATAAATTTTACCGTGTTTCATATTTATTTATTCAATATGCACTCTGTAGACATTGATGCATCCTCGTTGGCTCACCACATACATCAAACCTTCGTCGTCGAACGCCAGATTAACTGGATTATCCAGCCCATCTTGTGTCGTGATGCGATGTAGCATGCAAGACCCATTCTGATCAAATACTGACAGTCTATCTCCAACCGCCTCGACAGTGTATATGAAACCGTTCCTGTCCACGCAGGCTGCATTTGCTCTCAATGATGGTATTTTGGTACAAACAATAGTACCTCCATCGTGAGGAGACAATACTCGTACAGAGTTATCCCCCCATTCGCACGTGGTTATGTTTCCAAACTGGTCAACGCTGATGTTAGCCAGCGGATATGCTACTGACACAGATATCGTTTTTTGCAAACGCCCACTGGTATCATAAACACGAAAGTCGTCCCTTTCTTGGCGACCAACAATATAACCTTTATTGTTAAAATTAGCAACAGTATGACTTTGAGTTGGGGGTTCCGGGGACAATAGATTACGTATTACTCTACCTGTTGTGCTAAAGAGATAGAGCTTGTTGCTACCGATGACACCAATAGTATTCACGCATCTAGCTATTGCAGATGGGTACAGACCTTTGGCAGTAATAGTATCTCCAATATCCCTTGTAGTGGTGTCACGGGGATTCTATAATTCTCGTAACCGAATAAAACACGATTATCAAAATGTCTCTCCTACTTGTATATCTATTAGATCTCTCTGTAACAGGCTGTTAAACCCTAGTATGGCTCGTCTCTAGGTATGATCAGAGATACGATCTTATATAAAGTATATATATTTATAGCACGTTTAGCTCACTAGAAACACAACAAAACACAATACACTTTGGAATCTGTATTAATCTACGCTGACAAATGTACAGCCGTAGTAGTAAATTAATAACAGCAATAATAACAACCCAGAACTGATCACTTAATTAGTTAATCTCTAGGTGTCTAGTTACACAATATGCGAATCACTTCACCGTTACACCACACCCACGCGTGTGATAATTGAGAAACGCTTCCAGGAGAAGTTAATTAATAAAGGAATTACAACACCATTCCTAACTGGTTAATTTTTAATTAACCCTAACTACTCATTCAGTAACCTAATTAATTAATATTGGTACCTATCACAATAAAGACAATAACCTACAGTGTACCTAGGTCCTCTAGGATGACTGGCTAAGCTTTATATTACCAAATACTCATATACTGTTAGAACAAAAAGTCTACGATTTACTTCGTCAGATGACCGAAGACACTGTCTAAAGAATATTGGTATAATACAGTATTAAAATATTTAAAGTCACATCAATCACATCAAGGTTATACACAGAGCAGAAATGATATTTACCAAAGTCCAAACGGACTAACGTTCCCTCGGAGCCTTCCTATTCGTTCTCCTCGATATCTCTAAAACACTAGCTATTTATTATAAATCAGGATTTTGCCTGGGGGTACAAGGCGGTACCTCACGTATCATCTCATATTCTACATCTACTAGAGTCGGTATATTTCTCTCTGATCGTCAGTCTGGCTGTCGCCAACCGCGAGCAATCTCCTGGCCATAAACAGCACTACCGGAGATATTACGTAACTACTAGCCACATGGCCTCCGCAGCTGGACTAAGTGCATATTGGAATGCCCGATCGCGCGAAGTATTACGTAACAAGTTGCCCAGCTAGCTAAGTGCAATGAAACTGCACACGGCCCTCTAACACAATTAAAATCGCCACAGGCGAAACAAATTTAAGAGCATGTACCGTCACAAGTGGAAATCAGTATAATGTTACTATTGGTCTTATCTGACAGTAAAATCATTTTACCAACACCTGTCATTCCTGTAACTGAAAAAAGATCTCGTATTTTAAATGATCGCTCAAGGTTCAAAGAAATTATTTTTTGAGTTTTGTCCGTTTGCATTAATGTCTCCTGGTTGGATCTGAGACTATCATCGGTTAACGTTTGAGAATTGTGCGTACCACACATCTCTTCAATGTTGATAGTTGGTAACACTGTGTCATGCGGGGTGCTCTCGGTCACAGGTGTGTCTTCTAATTCTTTGAGATGACTTACAACTATATCTTCCAGGAGGAGAATTTCCTCGTCTTTGCCCTGCTCTGTAATTTGTTCACAGAATTCCAAGCAATTGTTTCTTATTGACAGTTTCAGTTGTATGCCATTTAGCTGTGATTTGTACATATGTGTTTTATTAACAATGATACCATCAACGATCTGCAGAGCCTTTTGTTTTTGTTGTTCTGTTTTGGCTATTACCATAGCAACTTGCTTGTTTATGTCCTCTTTAATAGAGGCCTCCATTTTTTTTAATGTTTGAAATATTTTCTAAAGCTTTTCTTTCTTCAATTTTGAGACCTTTCAAATTTTCCCGAATTATTTCTGAATGAGTGTTAAGTCGGGATTTTCCAACTGTAACTGCCTCAATTATTGTAACAGATGTGTGGTTACGATGTTTAACTAAAATGCAAACCATACATATTGGCATTTAACACGTCTCACAGAAATACTCCAGTATCTTGTCATGGTGTTCTGAACAGGTTAATCTGTGAATGTATCAGAGTTCCTTGTCATAAGATCCACCTTTTATGTCTTCAAGTAGAATTGTTTTGTGGTTCCAGGTTGTGGAAGAGGCATTGTGTCCATCAGAACAACTTGGACATAAGCAATCTCCACAATCCAGACACCAACGTTTGGCAGGTGAAGTATTTCCTCTGAGATGACAAGTTGTACATTTGATGTCTTCACTTGTCTTCACTTTCAGAATCTCGATGAGTCCATTCATAAAAACGTTTGTTTTAAGATGACTTGCGGTGCCTTGTGGAACAGCGACAGACTGCCTGCACTCTGGACAGAAAATTGAACCTGATGTTCTAGAGGTTTGCAACAATTTCTGTATGCAAAGTAAACAATATGTGTGAATACAAGGAAGTATTTT
The DNA here is from genome assembly GCF_016097555.1 of Gigantopelta aegis. Lineage (NCBI taxonomy): Eukaryota > Metazoa > Mollusca > Gastropoda > Neomphalida > Peltospiridae > Gigantopelta > Gigantopelta aegis. The sequence continues at coordinate 77,746,494 of NC_054702.1, read as the reverse complement.
GGGATCGTTGTAAATATGGGAACATATTTTGCAAGTAAGAAAGTCATCAGAAATGGTCCCAATCACGGATTTGTCTTGTTTTGATGCCATGTTATTTCTCCTGCAAATAAGCACAGATAATTTATATATATATATATATATATATATATATATATATATATATATATATATATATATATATATATATATATATATATATATATATATATATATATATAGATATGTTGTGACCAACGGTCTAATATTGTTAAAATAGCAACAGATTGAAAATTGTAAGTACAATAAATGCGACGATAAATGCTAATTGTCTAATTGTAGGCGTAACGTTTTTCATCCATTCAACAATCGCTAACATTTAGGTCAGACACACCCATGCTATAACTATGGGATACACCACGTGTAAAATCGAAGGGACCGACACCAAAGCGTGGTACGACTTATCTATACCTCATGTAATAACGCTTTTATTTGTGGTCTTTACTTTAAGAACCTCAGTGAGACTGTTTTGGTGAAACACGTTTTTAGGTGACACAGTTGTATGTGACAAGAAAGCAATACGTGCGAACACCAGCAGACCTGTCGCTTGTTTATACACAGTAAAGCCACATTTACACGTAAATAAATGATTACGGATAATCATTGTTAGTGAGATTTAAGTGAAAGAAATGGAAGTGAAAATTCTTACCATGCATCTAATTCAGCGTATCAAAATAAAAATGAATGAACCAATTTGTTTAAAACAACGTGCGTGTGCTGCCACCCACAGTTATTATTAGCAAATATGCAAGGTCACGGTTACTGTATTTGGTCATGTGATGAAGGTTGCAGAGAAGTAAATTGACCAATCAGCGTCGTGTTGCACACGAAGATAGTGCTTTTAAAATACACCCCATATTTGAATAAAATAATTTATGAGTTTGAAAATAGGTAAGAAACTGGATCTTTGACAGGAATTGCACCTACATTTATGGTGCACAGTTGTGTTGAATGAGATCTCACTTTCCATGAATGATTTGTACATACCGAGTATGAATACATGGTCGGGGTGGAGAGAGTTCCTAGCAGCCGTGAAATGGCAAAATGGGGGGTGCCTCCAAAAATAAAAGTTTATTTCCAGATTTAGGTTGACATCACCCAGTTCAGACATACTTGCTGCACAAAACAAGGACTGGCCATCATTACTACATGTGTGATTCACCTGGGAAAAATTCTCTTTTTCTATTTTTTTTAAAATTTATGTTAATATGGTGGACAGTATGTTATGACTTACTTCGCTGCTACCTGAAGACACCCTTGACAAATACCACTAGAATTCACACCACACTGGTATCCAAGGTAATAATAACAATGTATTTGTATATTTCATAATTTTAATGGAGCCAGAAATTTGTCTGCTTTAATTTTTACAATTTATTACATAATCACTGATGTAATATGACAACAACAACAACAAATGTTAAGGTTGAGGTGAACTCAAACGGTATTGACTATGAAACATCGTATATTGGCCAAGACTGAAAAGATGCCAAATATGAAATGTGTAATTTCGACAGGCTGTCAAAAATGGGACAAAAGAAAGGATTATAACAAATATGGAGTTATTCATGCAAAAATACCTGGTCGTCCAAAACACCAAACTTTTAAAGTACACCGACTCTAGTATATGCTCTACCACAATCACTTTGACATACCTCGTAGCATGGATGTATCGCATTTATGTCACCGCTCCCTCTGTGTTAATATTGAACACTTGAGCCTCGAACCACATTATGTTAACAACAACCGTCAGCACTGTCTAAACATTGTCCCGAAACACTGCATCGGCCATCCAGGTTATAGAGACTGTTTTTTTCTTCTTGGGGACATGTATATATGATCTGTTAGACATGGTGGTACAACTTCGGAGTCAAGCACATTCTTCTTGTAGGTTGTTCTTGCAGCACTGTTGTGTTTGTTGTCATATTGCTGGTATCGAACCTTGCGGAGATAATTTCTTCGGGATCTGTACTGAATAGTTTTCTTCCTAGTAGCGTGATACCGGTCTTTACGTTCCCGAGCTTTCAGTTCTGCGAGGGCGTGTATTCTTCTAGTCAGTGGGGCTCCCACTAGTTGACATCTTGTAACAGTAGACTTTAGAATTCCTTTGTTGAGAATGTGGGCTGCACTATGTATTCTTGCTTCAAAGTTGCGATAGAATGTCACTTGTTTCGGATTTGTTCTAGTATAAGCCCGGTTTACACTTTCTACTTTTTGAGTGTTTGTATTGAGTTATGTTTTAAGAACTGCAGGTTTGCCGAGTCGAAGTTCTAGGCATTTTCTTAACAATTCTTTATCGCCTTCTTTCATTTTTAGAACTGAATCTGCAGGTAAATAGGCTGGTTTCCATTCCTTGATCTGCCTGCCCGAACTCACAAATGAATGCCTTTGACACAGTGTTGAACAGTTGCCACGATGGAATCGATGGTGTAAGTCATTTTTCTAGCTATTTTAGTGATATCTCCTGCAAGTTGACGGTGGGCGATGTCAAGTTCGAGGTGACAACGTTGCTTGATGTCCATGGCAAAACGTCACTGTACTTTCTGTCGATCTGATTTATTTTTCCCAGGAATCATGTTTCTGCTGAATGAAACTTTCTCAATAGCCTTTTGATGACTTTTAGAAAAATGTCTAGTGTCACGTAAATTCTCAATGGAACCTGTCTGTGCTCGGGTAGCACCGTCAGTAGCATGTCAATCTCCATCAATCTCTCCTTTAGATCTGAGGATTTCAACTTTTTTGCAAAGTTTGTTTGCAGTGTATATCCCAATAATTTCCTTTTTAGGTGTTTCGTTCTCAGCAATGGTGTAGACCGCTTGAGTTGCAGGCTGCAGGGGTGTGCTCGAGTTCCCACCGAAAAGTCTGTTGTAACGGCAGTCTCCCTCGACACTTATCTTTTGATCACTGGTAAAACCTTTTAGTTTGTTTAGTTGAACCAAATTAGACCGTCTTTCTTTCATAAACTGTCTGTTTATGTACACTGTTTTGGATCCAACATAATTGGCTGAATTCTGCATTCCACGCTTACTTCCAACAGGGATACCAGCTGCGGATAAGGAATCGCGAAATCCTGTAATTCCGACTGATGTATTCATAAGGTCAACATGTATCCCAATATTAGGCTGAGTAGCTTTCTGACCTCGTGCAGTGGGTAAAGTGACTTCTTTGTACAATTTGTGCTTCTTCGATCTAAAATGACACAGCTCACATTTTAAACCTAGGCGCCAACACATACCCCATTGTTGATAGGACTGTTCGTCATACTTCAGATCACCATCACATGTTACGAAGTTATATCTATGTTCTCGATAAGATTCATTGAATAGATTGAGCACTTTACCACAATGAAGAAGTTTATAGCCATCTGAGTCTTGATTGGTTTGTTTCAGGAAATCTTCCAAGACATCGGGAACAGCTGGATGAGGCCGAAGTAACCGCATATTGCCAGTCGTCCCCTGTGAATCGGTGACCACATATAAAGATGCACCTCGACTCGTTGACGGCTTAGCCACTGCATCAACGTCTTCCCTGGACAGCCTAGTACACGTAGGTGATTTGGTGGCATTTTGAAGCAGTGTACTTTCTTTTTGGTGATGGAATTTGTGACCAATTACATATACATTTTTTCTTTTAGGGGGTTACCCAAAACGGTTTTTTTTCTTGGTGTGGGGTTTCCCCATAATAATTTCTCAATGTTAATATATAAATTTAATTTTCTGTAATCTGCCCCAGTGTGACAAAATCATGTTCTCACTTTTCAAAATTATCTGACTGACAAATAACCCTGCCTCTGGGAACACATTAGCCAGGTCCGCAGAATACCCCCCACTGAATACTTTGTCCTGGTATGCAGTAACAACACACTGAAACAACATGCTGTTGTGTCATGGTGGACGTATGGCTGCTAGTGGTTACCCAATATGCCAAAGATACTCCAAATAGAGCAATTACTGAAGTACATGTAATTAGAAAATGTTTCCAACATTCCACAATTTTCAACTTTAAAATCAAATATAAAAATTGAGGGACAGGTGAGGTGGCCTGAAAATACCCCCCTGTATACAGTATGATATTACTAGGTTTAACAATCAGTCAGACTTGGCCTAAAATAGAAATCTTTATTTAAACAAAACAATTCCAGTGTATCGTACTAATAATTCCCCCCCCCCCCCCCCCCCCCCATTTTTTACAGGCCAAATCAGACCAATACAGTGACACTCCTCAAAGAGTTATCTCCCCTTGGCCAGTCGTCAACATATAACCAAGTGACTTTCGAGAAGTACAAAATGTTAGTATTCATGTTGGAGCAATAAAAGTTATAAACCGAAAAATATTTTTTGTTCTTAAGGTTGCAGAGAAGTAAATTGACCAATCAGCGTCGTGTTGCCCACGAAGATTTTGCTTTTTACATGCTCATATACCACTAGAGTTTCGAGCATGTCCGTCCCGGGGCCTGTCTCTGGATAGCCAGGGGCTTGTCCCGGGACAGCAAACAAATTAAGCGGACAATTTTGAAATTTACATCCAACAATTAAATAGTGGGCCTTTAAAATTTTGATGCGCATCTCTAATTAATATAATTAAATAAAGAAAATTCTACTCATTAAATTTGGTCGCTAAATAGATCGGGTGGTCAAAAAGAAATTAGATAAGATCGGTGGCCTGACTCGGGATGGGGGGGGGGGGGGGGGGGGTATTGTTGAAAATGGGTAGAATTTTGAAAATAGCAATTTGTAAAAAAGTTAATAGAATTAAAAAAAAAAAATTACAAGCCAAAAATAAAAAGAATTGACTGCTAGATCGAATATTTATATAATTTGGAGCATTTTAGAAGGACAGTCCAAAAATAAATGAGAGAAAGAAGAGAGGATCGGACTATTTAATAACATTTTTTTAAAAAGAAGTAATTTCGACATAAACTTTTGAACGAAGGTCTAAAAGTTTAAAGTCCGATCTATATGTCCACGTGAGTGGCCTCGTTAAGGCCGTTAGGGTGCACAGCTTGTAAGGACAAGATGGGTTGCATCCCGTCAAGAAAACCCCTAGATTGACAGTCAATAGACGTTGAAGGTGTAGTGCTATGCTGAAAAACAGATCTTGAGAAGCCGGATCCGTCTGAACGAGAGAGAGAATCAGACTAGGGTATAGTCCAGTCGTCATGGGTTGGTATAGTGGTGCGGACGGGCCCGACTCCGGAGGATACGAGATGGTATCACAATAAAACAAAGTAAAGTCTAGAAAAGAGTAGTAGGGGCCGACCCTCGCTTCCTATTTCTTCTTAGAGTGGGGCGGTCAATCTTCCAGTGCTGTTGGGACAGGCTCGGACATGTAGAGACTAAACGCGAACAACCGTGGCGTTCTGCAGAATGGCCGTCATACGAGTCACGAAAAAACAAGTCAACATAGTCAGACGGAGAAATGACGTGGAGGCGAGGAATCTCGCTAAAAAAGAATCCTACCTGGTGGTGCAGACTGTCGAAACGAGAAGCGTTCCAGCGTTCAATCAGTTCCAATGGCCGCATACATCCCAGTAGAAAACTTTACTTCGCTGATAAAAACAACAAAGTGGAGGATCGAGCCGCGAAAGCACGTGCAGTGTGCACAAGCGAAGCAAACACGTCTTACCGCGAGGAGCTCCAGACTGGGAATCACACGAATTGCACCTACATTTATGGTGCACAGTTGTGTTGAATGAGATCTCACTTTCCATGAGTGATTTGTACATACCGAGTATGAATACATGGTCGGGGTGGAGAGACTTCCTAGCAGCCGTGAAATGGCAAAATGGGGGGTGCCTCCAAAAATAAAAGATTATTTCCAGATTTAGGTTGACATCACCCAGTTCAGACATACTTGCTGCACAAAACAAGGACTGGCCATGCGTCATGGTTGACGGAAAATATTTCCGATGTCAATCGATTACAAAGTTCAAACCGAACATAGCCAAGCGGTTTAACTGGTTCCCAACCTTATCAATACGTTTAACGTAATTTAGTGTAAAAACTAGTCTGGCTGATGTAGCGTGTTTGTTGTCTAAATTTATATCATCGCGACAATGTCGAAACCGCGGTTTGTATACTAGTTAACAAGCCGCGAGATTTTAGTTCGATCTATAGATCTAGTTTCTTTTTTTGTTTTTTATTATTGTTCTTTATTGTTTTAATGCATGTATTTGGTTGAGCATATCTCGTAATAGGAGTTAGTCATAATTATTGCGCAGTTTGTAAATTTAATTAATCAACGCGTTTGCTTCGGTGCTTTAAGACACTGGTGGAGGTTTTCATGCAAAGAATACGGCGATGCCTGTGAAAAAAACTAATTTACATAATAACAGAATTATTCTTACATTAAATACTTTGGATTGATAAAACAGTTAATTAATGGTTTCAAACTTTGAATAAAATTGTATGTGTCTGTATTGACAGCTAAAAATATATATTAACCAGTGGCGCATCCAGAAAATCCCTTTAGGGTGGCCCCAATGACATGAACCAATCGAGAGATTTCCTTTCAAGGCTGCAGTGAAACTTTGGGCAAGGAAGAAAAATCGCAGACTTACTCACAGTTGAATACATTGTGATTTCCCTGCCTTGCTGGCCATTGCAACATTATCTATCTTCACTGTCCCCTTGTCTTTGGAATGAAAGATTATCAATAGGCTTATTATAGCAAAATAAACAAATGCATCACAAATTATATCTTTTTTATTTCATTCAGCAGTGAAGCATAAGTTTAACAAACTATCAGCACACAAAATAAAACAAACAAACATATTATTTATAAGCAGGTTGATATCATATATCATATGGCGTTATTACAAGGATCAGAGGAAAATCTGAAAAAAATCACAAGATTTTAAACTGTCTTAGGGGCCTTATGAGTTGCTCAGATCGCATCTGAGGGCCTGCATTAAAAAAAAATCCAGGGGGAGGGCCCCAAGACCCCCGCCACATCCGCCTTTTGCCAAATCCAGTGGGGGAAAAAACTTCCCACCACTCAAGAAATCCTGGGTAGAACCCTGTAGTATTAGTAGCAGTTAGTAGTAGTAGTAGTAGTAGTAGTAGTAGTAGTAGTAGTAGTAGTAGTAGTAGTAGTAGTAGTAGTAATAGTAATAGTAGTAGTGATGGTGGTAACAGTAGTAGTAATAGTAATAGTAGTAGTGATGGTGGTACAAGCAGTACTAATAGTGGTGGTGATGATGATGGTAATAGTAGTACTAATGGTGGTGGTAGTGGTGGTGATAGTGATGGTAGTAATAGTAGTAGTAGTAGTAGTAGTAGGTAGTAGTAGTAGTAGTAGTAGTAGTAGTAGTAGTAGTAGTAGTAGTAATGGTGATGGTAATATTAGTAGTAGTTATTGTGGTAGTAATAGTAACAGTAGTTATGGTAGTAGTAATGCTATTGTTATTGGTGTTTGGTAGAAGTCATACAATTATCGATTGCAGATGAGACGTTTGTATCATAACGAATATGTTACTAGGTTGGTATAAGTAATAGACAAGAACGAAAACCCCGAAAACACAAACAAACAAACAAAATTAATAACACCGTGCACCCCCGCCACATCTTAACTTCTTTGGTATATTTTTATACCTATGGGTCTAGTAATTCAGAAAAATGATGTTAATAGGAAAACCATTGGTACTCAATATGCACATGGTACATCAATGATCCACTCTATACTTCAGTATTAATAATGTGAAGATTTTCCCATTTGTTATGTAACTAGAGGCCAAAGGGTGGCGCTTTTTGAAGGAAAGTGAAAACTTTAGACGTTTTGCAATAAAATCGCCACAATGTGCATGAAAGGTGAATGAATCAGGTGATCTTAGCTTAGAATATATAAAAAAGGAAGCTGGAATAATTTTGGTAGTACTATATTAGTTTTGGGACACTAATAAGGCAGTTTAACCCCTCCATATCCATCACCAAAATTTCACTAAATTCATTTTTATGCAAAAGTGATATGTATCTTTTAATTATTTCCTGCAAAATGCTATTAAGCAGGTTTTTTGTGTACATATGACACATTTCATTTCTTTGATGAACATATTAATCTTTCTTTAGGAAATACATCAAATAAATAGTTCTGTCACTCCATTTATTTTAGGGTAGGCTTATACAAAATGTGATACCAGCTACCACCGTTCCAATGCTATCACATATTTTGTAACTTTAGGGGTATATATGCCTTGTCAAGTAACAGGAAAGATCGATATTCTGGACACTATAAATTTATAACAACCACAGCGACATTGGAACCGGCCTCGGAGGTTTCGTGGTTTAGCCATCGAACACAAAAGTTTGTTTTCTTTATTGATATCTGTCACGGGGATCGTATAATACCCGTAACTGAATAAAACACGATTATCCAAATATCTCTCCTAACTGTATATCTATTAGATCTCTTTGTATCGGGCAGTCCAATACCCGAGTGGCTCGGCTCTAGGTATATCAGAGATAAGATCTTATATAAGGTATAAGTAATATAGCACGTTTAGTTCACTAGAAAACACAACAAAACACAATACACTTTGGAATCTGTATTAACCTTACGCTGACAAATATATTTGCCGCAGTTAATTACTTACAACAACAACAATAATAATAACAACCCGGAACTAATCATTTAATTAGTTAATCACTAGGTGTCTAGTTTACACAATATTCTAATCACTTCACCGTGATACAACACGCACACGTGTGATAATTGAGAAACGGTGCCAGGGGAACTTAATTAATAAAGGAATTACAACTCTATTCCTAACTGGTTAATTTTTAATTAACCCTTAACTACTCATTCAGTAACCTTGTAATACAGAATTAATACTGGTACATATCCCAATAAAGACAATAACCTACAGTGTACCTAGGTCCTCTAGGATGACTGGTTAAGCTTTAATAATTTTAGAACAGTGAAGCCTACAATTTACTTCGTCAGATTACCGGAAACACTGTCTAAATAATATTGGTATAATACAGTATTAAAATATTTAAAGTCACATCAATCACATCAAGGTTATACAACAGAGCAGAAATATATATTTACCAAGTCCAGTCGGACTAACATTCCCCGGGAGCCTTCCAATGATTCTCCCCGATAAATCTAAAATCCTAGCTATTTATTACAAAACCGAATATCGCCTGGGGGCACATCGCGGTACTCCCCCTATCATGGGATATTTCCACAACGACCAAGACGGCATATTTTCTTAGATGACCAGACTAGTTGTCGCCATTCCACTAGGAATACAAGGTCGTAAAACAGAACTCGCGGAGGTATTACGTAACTACTGGCCACATGGCCTCCGCACCTGGTCTAAGTGTGTATTAGGGGGTACGGTCGCGCGGAGGTATTACGTAACCAAGTGCCCATCTGGTCTAAGTGCATATTGGGAAAAAGCTCGACCACCGTCGCGCGGGGGTATTACGTAACCAATCCGCACACGGCCCTCTAAAACAATTAACATCGCCACGGGCGAAAGATAAGAGCATGTTCCGTCACAACATCACAAGAGCACATTGATTTATTAATCATCGGCTATTGAATGTCAAAAACATGTGGTCATTTTGACACAGTCGTATAGAAAAAACACGTTATATTTTTGCATTAGTAGCAAAGGATCTTTTATATGCACCACCCCACAGCCAAAATAGCGCATGCCACGGCCTTTGATATACAAGTCGTGGTGCACTGGCTGTGACAAGAAATAGCCCAATGGGCTCACCGACGGCGGTCGATCCCAGACCGACCGCGCATCAATCGAGCACTTTACCACTAGGCTACGTTTGCCTCCCCCTCCCCATCGAGCATAAGGCTAGTAGGTACAGGGTTCGCAGCCCGGTACAGGCTGCCACCCAGAATGAGGTTTAATGTCTCAATAGGTAGGTATAAGACTACTACACCCTCTTCTCTCTCACTAACCACCAACATCTAACAACTAACCGATAGCTGAGATGTGTGCACAGTACAGCGTGCTTGAACCTTAATTGGATATAAGCACAAAAATAAGTTCAAAAGAATGAATGAACCGACAGTGAGGTGTTTTGCCATACCGATATAGGCAATATTGGCCTCTTTTTTTTCTCTTTTCTGTTTTTTTGCAGATGCCAAAGGTTATTCGCGCAATTTAAACATCGCGAACATGCGCTAAGGTGCGTATTCGCAGAAAAACCTACGTCGTAATATTAATCCGGTTTACAGTAGTTCATTCATTTCATTTCAACTTATTTTCATGCTTATATTCAATTAAGGTCAAACACGCTGTCCTGGGCACACATACCTCAGCTAACTGGACTGTCTGTCCAGGACAGTGGGTTGATTGATTGCAAACATATTTTATTGTGCAAAGAACAAAAGAATTGGGCACAAGTTTGACAACTACGAGGCCCTCTTCTATATTCATACAATATACATGGCGACCTATATTACATAGCTGTAAATATAAACTACATGTATACATTCAATGATAACCAGTGTAAGGAAATGTATTGTATACAAAAGAATGTAAAGGAAAGAAAAACAAATATGATACAAAAGATTACACAAATAGTACATAACGTGCAGTTAAATTCGCTATCACATTTACAAATAATCCTTTTGGTAATTTAAATAATACTTTATTAATCAAAACGATGAGTTTTTTTAATATATATTTGAACATAAGTAAATATTTCTTTATTATTGGCATCGCTTAATGTGCTTCTACCATATAACAGTAACTGTAAATCTATTGGTTGAAAAAGCTGTAAGGAATTACATAGAATCAGTCTCTGTTGTTCATATTGTTTACATTGCAAGAAAAAATTGATATTGTTTTCTAATCTGTATCCACATTTACATGAAGGGTCTGTGGTAAGTCCACATCTGTACAAATCGGCGTTTAAAGGGCTACATCCATGTCGTAATCTAGTATGCAATATATTTTCTATTCTTTTTCCACAGGAAAAATAATATGGAACTTTATTTACCACTGGTGTTACTGCTTTTTTGAAAGACGATATTGTTTCACACTTTTTAATTGCTGGGCTTAAATTATTCCATAAATCAATTGCTGAATAAATAAATAAATGATTATTTTAATAAGCAGGTTCTAGCAAAAGGTGTAGATATGTCCTCCCGATTTCTTAACATATAAGGAACCCTTTCTTCTAATCTTCGTGGAATACAATTAGTTAAGAAATCGGGAGTCATTCCTTTCATTATTTTAAACATTGTATACAGTTTTTTTGTTTTTCTCCTTTCACTAAGTGTTGTAAGACCGGTTTCAATATATAGCGAATTACGTGAAGAAAATTTAGGCATGCCAGTGATTACCCTTGCAGCTTCTAGACCTCTGAAGCATATTCTAGTACGGGATGAATGAAAGTACTATATATTCGCATTAGAGTTTGACGATTTAATAACAGTCTGTATTTCCTTAATACTGAGATCATTACCGATGCTGATGTGCATACATTTTGAATATGACTAGACCATTTTGCATCATCTGCTAAAGTTAAACCTAAATGTTTATGCGTTTTTGATTTGTTTAAAGTTGTGTCACCAAATACAAGACATGGTTCATTAATTAATTTGGTTAGAGAAAACAATAATACATTCGTTTTATTTGGGTTAAAGGTAACTAACCATTTGCCCAAGTTAATGTTTAGATCGCGTTCTATAATTGAATGTCATTTGACGATATTCCAATACTTGTATCATCAGCAAATAGCCTTGTTACACAGTCTAGTTCATCAGCAATATCGTTAACATAGATCAAAAATAGTAAGGGACCTAAAATGGATCCTTGAGGTACTCCAGCCTTTAGACTTCCATACTTTGATAACGTTCCATTTATATATACACTCTTTGTTTCCTATTAGAATTAGAATTATTAATCCATTTTAAGAGATTGCCTCTGATGCCATATTGTTTAAGTTTATAGATTAAACCCCTGTGCCATACCCGATCAAAGGCCTTTGGGTTAGTTGTTGGTTGGTTAGTGGTTAGTGAGAGAGAATAGGGTGTAGTGGCCTTACACCTACCCACTGAGCCCTTAAGAACTCGCTTTGCTTTGGAGCCGGTACCGGGCTGCGAACACTGTATCTACCAACCTGTAGTCCGATGGCTTAACCACGACACCACAGTAGTACTCTCTACAGTAGTACTCTCTACGGATCGTCGTAAAGTGTAATCTCTTTATTTCGAAACCACGGAGAATACTACTTTTATGGTCAAACAAATCCTTGATTAATGGGACCGGCCTCGGTGGCGTCGTGGTTAGGCCATTGGTCTACAGGCTGATAGGTACTGGGTTCGGATCCCAGTCAAGGCATGGGATTTTTAATCCAGATACCGACTCCAAACCCTGAGTGAGTACTCCGCAAGGGTCAATGGGTAGGTGTAAACCACTTGCACCGACCAGTGATCCATAACTGCTTCAACAAAGGCCATGGTTTGTGCTATCCTGCCTGTAGGAAATGCAAATAAAAGATCCTTTGCTGCCTGTCGAAAAGAGTAGCCTATGTGGCGACAGCGGGTTCCCTCTAAAAAACAGTGTCAGAATGACCATATGTTTGACGTCCATTAGCCGATGATAAGATAAAAAATCAATGTGCTCTAGTGGCGTCGTTATATAAAACAAACTTTACTCTTTTTTTTATTAATGGGAAAATAACTATAATTAAATCGCAATTTCTTCCATCTTTGTACACACTTAGTTACAGTACTTCTTGGTCTGATAACGATTGTTTTAAAACATGAATAGGTAATTCTACAAATTCATCCTGAAGGGCAAACGATACAAAACTAAACGATGTCCCTAATTTCTAATAAATGAGTATAAACATGGAGGTCTTAAGTTGGTCGATTCATTAGCTTTCTGCAGGTACTTCGAAAGTAACTTGGATTAAAAGATTGCTAACATTCGACGGCTTGTGGCAAACATTCACAAAATGTTCTACTAAATGAAATAATGCTATATTTAAATTAGAAAACAAAATCATTCTCCTAAATTAGAAGTAAATATTTAAAATTAATTTTGAAAAGGTGTCATCACTAATTATGCAACAATCAGAAACAATTGTATCTGAAAACAACCCAACATTTTATTCACACACCGCTTCTCAATCCAAAAGACGACCTCTGTGGCGTAGTGGTTAAGCCATCGGACATAAAGCTGGTAGGTACTAGGTTAGCCGGTACCGGCTCCTACCCCGAGCGAGTTTAACCACTCAGTGGGTAGGTGTAAGGCCACTACACCGACTTCTCTCTCACTAACAACTAACCAGTGCTGAGGTGTGTGCCCAGAAAAGCGTGCTTGAACCTTAATTAGACATAAGCATGAAAATAAGCATAATCAAACAAATCCAAAATGAGATTTCCTTCTATCCTAATGGTGAAATTAAACCGTTTAAATTATTACAACGAGAATTTAATATACACACCAGTTATGTGTTGTATTATTAACTAATCAGTTATATTCCCAGATTATGACCACATAAAATAAAAAATCTCGGATTTTTATTTCCTGATACTATTCTCACTAAGTTGAAAAATAATAAAGTTGAAAATGTGTGTGTATGTGTGTGTGTGCGTGTGTGTATGTGTATATATATATATATATATATATATATATATATATATATATATATATATATATACACAGTCAAACCTGTCTCAAGCGGTCACACAAGGGAGTAGATAAAAGTGGCCGCTAAAGACAGGTGGCCGCTGATTACAGGTTGCCACATATAGAGTAATTAAAACATTTGTTGTTGTTTCTTGTTTTACCGTCTATACTGCTAATTAACAGTTGACTATAAATAAACTTTTGACATGTGACCTTCAGAAAAAATGCAACTGGAATGTATTAAATTAACCGTTCTCAACAAGTTTGTTTTCTTTTTCCATTCAGTTATTTAAATCCTACTTCATGCGATGGATTGTTATAGTAAGTGAATCTAGATATGTCAAGCGTAGCCTGACCAGAGGCAATTAGATGCATTCCAGAATCAGACTTTCTTAATTGATACACAGAAGAGATGTCGGGACTGAAGGTGTGAAGATCGGTTATTGCTGCACCTTATCGCTTTGTTAAAATATCCCTTCTATATAACAGTAAACATTTACTGTGGCCGCTTAATACAGGTATTTTAGCGATTTGGGATCCGATTTAAGTGGCCGCTGGCCGCATTAGACAGGTGACCGTTTATTACAGGTGTATTTACATTATAAATCGTTTGGGAGGGGGAAAAGTGGCCGCTTAAGGCAGGTGACCGCTGACTACCGGTGGCCACTACGACAGGTTTGACTGTGTATATATATATATATATATATCATCGACGTCCCACACTGCGTTCATCTAACGACAAAAACACGAATACGATATTTACAAAAATACTATTCTACATTTTTAAGCTACGATACGTGAAACAAAATACTAGTAGATTGCAATCAATTAACGTAAATACAAGTGAAACACCCTTCGGTAAACAGGAAAGAGTAAAAAAAAAGAATAAAGTTTGTTCTATTTAACGACGCCACTAGAGCATATTGATTTTTTTTTATCTTATCATCGGCTATTGGATTCTGTCATTCTGACACTGTTTTTTTTAGAGGAAACCCGCTGTCCCCACGTTTCTAACTGCGTTCAGGCGCATGTGTTTGCAAAAATTATCATACCGCGCATGTGCGGTTCGTCATTTTCCATTTTTCAGGCCACTACATGAAAAATATATGTTTCTTAACTATGCACAGTTGACGAACATTTTGTTTATTATTTTTTAAAGGAAAAATTCAGTTTGTCAAGCGTTCTGGTCCGGTCCGCGTTTTACAAACACCCATCGCTAACTCTTGATGTCAATACTATAGTCCTGTTCAATTGTTTTTTGCGTGTCACCTGGACTCCCCGCCTGAATCCGCATCTGAATTGTTTATTGACTTATGCTTCCAAACTGTTTCTTAAATATAGGTCATACCACAATATATTCCGCTAGGAAGGTGGAAAAGAACATTAGTTTGAAACACACAATAGAGTGATGCTTTTGTTATGCAAAAGGCCTTAGTTATGTATAGGATAAAGATTCTGCATTCAAAACATAGAAGCCACTTCATGCACTAATTTATTTTTTATGTAAGGATATCCGACGTCGTTCCCATTCAAAACGACACCGCATCACACATTCATACGCCATTTGAATATCAATTGATGGTTGACTGGAATTACAGTTACATATACAGTTTAAAAACTTACGTTGTATTAAGTTTCGGTATCGTCAATATCATATATTAGGCATACAAATAATCTATTATGCTCGCCAGAGGCTCGCAAAATGCTATTTTTATTCCTAATATATGATACTGACGACACCGAAACACATTGATAATAACCTCTATTCATAATTCTTTTTTGAAATGTTGAATATTTATCATACTGCTAGTATATATCTGCTATTTTATACTGCAGTGGTAATTGATATTGGATATGTAAATGAAAATTAACAAAAACTGAAATTATAAATACATCGGATTAAATAATTAACTGATTTAATACTACTAATACCAATAGCTAAAGTCACACACACGCACACTGATTGGACATATCAGCACCACTACTATAAAATAGCATGTTTTCTAGCCGCATGATAAATATTTTACATATTTTTTAGATTTCAAAAAAAGAATTAACCCTCTGTTACCACCATCACTATATGTACCGAAAAGCCGCAAGGAATCTTTTGGATACAGTTTCCAAAGCTACATACTTTGATATAGCTGCCGTGATGCACTGGATGGGATGGGAAAACACAAGCTCACTGTGGACGATGAATTCTACAAGCCACCACACCTCAGGAGCGAACTATAGATCAGTGTTAGAACGCTCGTCTGAGGCGCGATGAGTCGTATCGACCGATCATCCTCCAAGGAGTTTTAATATCCCATCCCATCCAGTGCCCCACGAAGGCTATGGTATGTACTGTCCTGTTTATGAGTAAGTGTATATCAAACTCTCTTCCTGTTTATTTGTTAGGAGTAATATATGTCGTGGCGACAGGTTTCCTCTTTTTCTCTGGACCAAATGTCGGAATAATAATGTAAAACCTAAATGGCCATAGCCAACCAGTCCACCACGACTGATATAAAAGACAGTGGTATGTGCTATCCTGTCTATGGGATGGTGCATATAAAAGATCCCTTGCTGTTAAAGAAATCCTGTCCTGGACGAAGAAGCCGGCGTAATTCGACACATACGCCCATGACAGGCGTGCACTACAACAGCGTTCTGTGAATGTGTACGTTAAACCCTATAACCTGACCTAATGGAAACATGTAGCGGGTTTCCTCTCTAAGACTATACGTCAAAATTACCAAATGTTGACACCCAATAGCCGATAAATAATCAATCAGTGTGCTCTAGTGGTGTCGTTAAACAAAACAAACTTTAACTTTAAACAGCCATAGTTTAAAATGTGCTGGGATGTCGTTGAACAAACATTCCTTTGGAATTTTCTTCGGAGAAACATCCCCTACGTATAGAAGATCATAGTGAGCAGGTCACTGAAATGATCTTTGCAGGAAAAACAATGTATTAGTGTTAGAAATATATCAATATACAGTACTTAGGTTTATAACTATCGTAACAATTGACACAATTAATGTTTCCAACGTCATTTTGGTCAATGATGACATTCTAAACGGTTCTCTGTTTCGATAAATGTTACCGTGTTTCACATTTATTCATTCAATATGTACTTTGTAGACATTGATGCATCCTCGTTTGCTCACCACATACATCAAACCTTCGTCGTCGAACGCCAGATTAACTGGATTATCCAGCCTATCTGGTGTCGTGATGCGATGTAGCATGCAAGACCCATTCTGATCAAATACTGACAGTCTATCTCCAACTGCCTCGACAGTGTATATGAAACCGTTCCTGTCCACGCAGGCTGCATTTGCTCTCAATGATGGTATTTTGGTACAAACAATAGTACCTCCATCGTGAGGAGACAATACTCGTACAGAGTTATCCCCCCATTCGCACGTGGTTATGTTTCCAAACTGATCAACGCTGATGTTAGCCAGAGGATATGCTACCGACACACATATCTTTTGTTGAAAACGTCCACTGGTATCATAAACACGAAAGTCGTCCCTTTCTTGGCGACCAACAATATAACCTTTATTGTTAAAATTTGCAACAGTATGACTTTGAGTTGGGGGTTCTTGGGACAATAGATTATTACATATCTGTCTACCTGTTGTGCTAAAGAGATAGAGCTTGTTGCTATCGATGACACCAATAGTATTTACGCATCCAGCTATCGCAAATGGGTACACACCTTTGGTAGTAATAGTATCTCCAATATCCCCTGTAGTGGAAATCTGTATAATTTTACTATTGGCCTTATCTGAAAGTAAAATCATTTTATCAACAACTGTCATTCCTGTAACTGGAAATAGATCTCGTATTTTAAATGATCGCTCAAGGTTCAAAGAAATTATTTTTTTAGTTTTTTCCGTTTGCATTACTGTCTCCTGGTTGGATCTGAGACTATCATCGGTTAAATTTTGAGAATTGTGCATACCACACATCTCTTCAATGTTGATAGTTGGTAACACTGTGTCATCCGGGGTGCTCTCGGTCACAGGTGTGTCTTCTAATTCTTTGAGGCGGCTTACAACTATATCTTCCAGGAGGAGAACTTCCTCGTCTTTGCCCTGCTCTGTAATTTTCTCACAGAATTCCAAGCAATTGTTTCTTATTGACAGTTTCAATTGTATGCCATCCAGCTGTGATTTGTACGTATGTGTTTTATTAACAATGATACCATCAACAATCTGCAGAGCCTTTTGTTTTTGTTGTTCTACTTTGGCTATTACCATAGCAACTTGCTTGTCTATGTCCTCTTTAATAGAGGCCTCAATTTTTTTAATGTTTGAAATATTTTCTAAAGCTTTTCTTTCTTCAATTTTGAGACCTTTCAAATTTTCCCGAATTGTTTCTGAATGAGTGTTAAGTTGGGATTTTCGAACTGTAACTGCCTCAGTTGTTGTAACAGGTTTGTGGTTACGATGTTTAACTAAAATGCAAACCATACATATTGGCATTTGACACATCTCACAGAAATACTCCAGTAACTTGTCATGGTGTTCTGAGCAGGTTAATCTGTGAAGGTATCTGAGTTCCTTATCATAAGATCCACCTTTTATGTCTTCAAGTAGAACCTTTTTGTGGTTCCAAGTCGCGGAAGAAGCATTGTGTCGATCAGAACAGCTTGAACATAAGTAATCTCCACAATCCAGACAGCGAGATTTGGCAGGTGATGTCTTTCCTCTGAGATGACAAGTTGTACATCTGATGTCTTCACTTGTCTTCACTTTCAGAATCTCGATGAGTCCATTCATAAAAACGTTTGTTTTAAGATCACTTGCAGTCCCTTGTGCAACAGCGACAGACTGCCTGCATTCTGGGCAGAAAATTGAACCAGATGTTGCAGAGGTTTGCAACAATTTCTGTATGCAAAGTAAACAATATGTGTGGATACAAGGAAGTATTTTGGGATCGTTGTAAATATGGCAACATATTTTGCAAGTAAGAAAGTCATCAGAAATGGTCCCAGTCACGGATTTGTCTTGTTTTGATGCCATGTTATTTCTCCTGCAAATAAGCACAGATAATTTATATATATATATATATATATATATATATATATATATATATATATATATATATATATATATATATATAGATATGTTGGGCCAAAGGTCTAATATTGTTAAAATAGAAACAGATTGAAAATTGTAAGTACAATAAATGCGACAATAAATGCTAATTGTCTAAAAGGTGTGGGACTGTAATTTTAATATTTCAAACTCATTACTAGTAGTAGTCATCATGTATATGGATTGTTGCCACCTTCAGCGACAATTGTAGACCAGTAGATTACATAGTTGAAAAAAGCAACATATTAAAACATGCAATACCAAAAGATAAGTGAATTTTTATCTACTTTTGCTTGCTTGAAAAGGTGGTCAATGTGACCACCGTCTTGCTCGTAGACTGTCCTCAAACGTTATTTGTTTAATTTCTTCCAAAGTGATTTTTGTCCTTTAGTTTATTCTCCGTGAGCACTGCCATGCCGTAAAAACGTAAAATGTCACTTACCTTTTGGCGTCACATTTTGTTACTTACACATTTTGAATCTGTTGCTATTTTAACAATATTTGACCTATGGGTCTACAGTTTTCACTGAATGTGTTAAGTGTCCATGAGTGAAAAATATTAAAATTACAGTCCCCATACTTTTTTGTCAATTCCATATTCAGTATATTTATAGGTGTTTTTTTGGGTTGTTGTTTTTTTGTTTATTTATTTTGGGTTTTTTTAGGGGGGTGGGGGGTGGGCGTTCGATATAGACCTTGGAAAACAAAACGACCCTATGCACCTAATTTAATGATCTCAAATCAACTGTAAATTTTGCAAATCCTCTCCTAATGGTCACGAATGACTAATAAACAATGTCTTGATATTGCTTTGATTTTCCCATCTAAAACGTTAAATATATACCTCACGGAAAAGCTATATTGTAAGAACTACACGAATGTTGCAGCTTATTACAATTCACATGAACAAATTTCAAACAATGTAATACTCTTGTAAAAGGAAACTAATTAGTATTAATATTACAGCTGACAACACAATATATCTTGTCTACAGTACATGAGCTAGATGTACACTTATATGCGTCTAAGTACACATACATGTAGTACATGCTTGTGGTTACTACCCTGATCAACATTGAGTAGCCATATTAATAACTAAATAAAAGTATAACTATGTATATGTATATATTTATATTTGCACATATATATATATATGGTAAGTGTCCACGAGTGAAACATATTAAAATCACAGTCCCCATACTTTTTTGTCAATTCCATATTCAGTATATCCTCTCCTAATGTTCACGAATGACTAATAAACAATTTCTTGATATTGCTTTGATTTTCCCATCTAACACGTTAAATATATACCCAGGGGCGTAGCGTGATCTGGACCTGGAGGGGGGATTCGAATATGAACCAAGTGGACCCTTTTTCTATTTTGGTTTGCACCACCAGAAACTCCATGTGTATAAACCTGTATGTTTTAGTTCTGAAAGCGGACCATTTGCTTTAGAGGTTCGTCCTCTCCCCCTTCCCCCCCCCCCCCCCCCCCCTTCCCAGCCTACGCCCCTGATACCTCACGGAAAGCTATATTGTAAGAACTACATGAATACACGTATGTAGATACAATTATGCACTATCACTTGAATGTTGCAGGTTATTACAATTTACATGAACAAATTTCAAACAATATAATACTCTTGTAAAAGGAAACTAATTAGTATTAATATTACAGCTGACAGCACAATATATCTTGTCTACAGTACATGAGCTAGATGTACACTTATATGCGTCTAAGTACACATACATGTAGTACATGCTTGTGGTTACTACCCTGATCAACATTGAGTAGTCATATTAATAACTAAATAAAAGTATAACTATGTATATGTATATATTTATATTTGCACAACTATTTGTATGTTTAAATATTATTTGTTACCATCTGTGACACAAACATGTATAATGGTATACACAAACATACTGCAAAATGTACACTGGACACCTGAAGTACAGAATAAATATCTTATCTCATCTCATCTCATCTCATCTCACCCCACCTCACCTCACCTCACCTCACCTTACGTTATAGTTACATCATCCTTTTCCGAGCTAGACCACGGTTATTGCGGCCGTTGAGTGACGGGTTTTATAGATCTCGGGCGTCACTCAACGGCCGCAATAACCGTGGGCTAACTAGACGAATCTCGAGTGATGGATGAGGTAACTAGCTTGTACCACGCCCCCATTACCACGCCTTCATGACGTCACCATGGTCGCAAAGAAGTTTTATAATTTAATTGTGTACCACGCTTTGGTGTCGGTCCCTTTGATTTTACCCGCGGTGTATCCCATAGTTATACCACGAGCGTGTCTGACCTAAATTTTAGCGATTGTTGAATGGATGAAGAAAGTTACGCCTACAGGTCACATATAGTTCAGCATTGTTTTGAAAAGTAACACTTTCACTAACATTAGTAATAAATTTACAATATAAATCTGTAAATATAAAAATAATTATTTTCTTAAAAAAAAACCCCAAACAAACATACAAAAATTAAATATTAAATAGTTTCGCTTCATTTTCCATTACATTACTTTATCAGCTGCAAAAAAGAACGCCTATATTTACAGATTTATATTGTAAATTTATTATAAATGTTAGTGAAAGTGTTACTTTTGAAAACAATGTTCTAATTTACTTCCTGCTGAACTATATGTGACCTGTAAGCGTAACTTTCTTCATCCATTCAACAATCGCTAAAATTTAGGTCAGACACACCCGTGGTATGACTATGGGACACCACGGGTAAAATCAAAGGGACCGACACCAAAGCTGGTACAACTTATGTATACCTCATGGAATACCGCTTTTATTTGTGGTCTTTACTTTAAGAACCTCAGTGAGACTGTTTTGGTGAAACACGTTTTTTTTAGGTGACAGTTGTATGTGACAAGAAAGCAATACGTGCGAACACCAGCAGACGTGTCGCTTGTTTATAAATAATGAAGTCACATTTACACGTAAATCAATTATTACGGATAATCATTGTTAGTGATATTTAAGTGAAAGAAATGGAAGTGAAAATTCTTACCATGCATCTAATTCAGCGTATGAAAATAAAAATGAATGAACCAACATGATGCCCAACGCCTTGTCATTGTAGACACTTGTTTAAAACAACCTGCGTGTGCTGCCACTCACCGTTATCGTAAGCAAATATGCAAGGTCAAGGTTAACTGTGTTTGATCATGTAATGAACAAGAGCATTGTGCACAGATACGGCCCACACGAAGCAGTCGGAAGGTGGACGGCCTACTAAACTTACGGTAGAGCAATAGTAAAACGTTGGATGTGTGACACGAACCACTCGTAATTTTACTCCTCACCTAGGACAGGCGTAAATTTCCACATTTACGACAAAATGTAGTTCCACCCCAGACCAGCCGTATCATGGACGTAACATTAGTGTTATTAAAAAGGCGAGAAGTGCTATGATTGTAATGTCGATTGATACGCTGCTGGTATCAGCTTTAGCCATATAAATTACTATTGTCGTCTATGGGATTTGATTTGGTGCTATACACCCAGTAGTGGTAGTAGTAGTAATAGTAGTAGTAGCAGTAGTAGTAGTAGTAGGTTCTAAGAGACCAAATCAATTCCTATTGCCGATAATGTTAACTAAGGGGTCGTCCATAATTTTCAACATTTTCACGAGCGTACAAATAAAACTGATATAAGCAGCGTATCAACACACCCAGGAAGTACAGCAATAAAAAGTGTGGCACCTCACATCTAATCTACCTGTAAGAAAATGGGGTGGTGGGGGGGGGGGGGGTCCACATACCATTTAAAAGATTTAATTAATGTTTTTAATAGCAACCGTCATTTTTGGGGGTACCCCGCATTAGTTTCAACCTCAGGTATATACTGCATAACAACTGTATAACAAATAAAAGTATTAACATTTTTGTCAATAGATAATAGTATTTGCACAAATAATCAATGTCATATATTACTACCAATCATACCCACAGCTGCTTTTACTCCTTAAATATTTGACAGTGCACCTCGAACTTTGACACGGAACCCTCTTCTTTGGTACTATGCAACCTAGTAGTAGTAGTAGTAGTAGTAGTAGTAGTAGTAGTAATAGTAGTAGTGATGGTAGTAACATTAGTAGTAGTAGTAATAGTAGTAGTAGTAGTAGTAGTAGTAGTAATAGTAATAGTAGTAGTAGTAGTAGTAGTGATGGTGGTACAAGTAGTACTAATAGTGGTGGTGATGATGATGGTAATAGTAGTACTAGTAGTGGTGGTGATAGTGATGGCAGTAGTAGTAGTAGTAGTAGTAGTAGTAGTAGTAGTAGTAGTAGTAGTAGTAGTAGTAGTAGTGGTGGTAGTAATGGTGATGGTAATATTAGTAGTAGTTGTTGTGGTAGTAATAGTAGTAGTTGTTGTGGTAGTAATAGTAGCAGTAGTTATGGTAGTAGTAATGATATTGTTATTGGTGTTTGGTAGAAGTCATACAATTATCGATTACAGCTGAGACGTTTGCATCATAAAGAATATGTTACTAGGTTGGTATAAGTAATAGACAAGAACGAAAACCCCGAAAGAACATACAAACACACACACAAACAAAATTAATAAAAATATGAAAAAAAAGCAAGCAAGCAATACTGTCTCTTCACATACTGTGCGAGATATTTCTGTAACTTGTATTACTAAAACACTTGTAAGATTAAAATAGATAACAACAGTAATCTAAAATCCACTCACCCTGACCTTAATATAAAATAATATTGCACACAGATATTGAGAGAGGAAACCCGCTGTCGCCACTTCATGGGCTACTCGTTCCAATTAGCAGCAAGATATTTTTTACATGCACCATCCCACAGACAGGGATACCACGGCCTTTGATACACCAGTCGTGGTGCACTGGCTGGAACGAGAAATAGCGCACCGACGGAGATCGATCCCACACCGACCGCGCACCGAGCGAACACTGTACCACTGGGCTACGTCCCGCTCCCGTTAGAAAAGAATCACTTGATTGAACGAAATGCTGGCCACAAGATATTTGAGACGATAAGACAGTAATAGTGATTAGTGGATTATTATGTACAAATATTGTTAATCGTCATCGAGAGAACAATCTAGAAAACTTTCGCAGTGTCCAGTCTTTGGCCCAGAATCTACTGGAGTATTAATGTGTGTGTGTGTGTGTGTGTGTGTGTGTGTGTGTGTGTGTGTGTGTTGGGGGGGGGGGGGCTGGGGGGGTGTAACTAATTTCAATTTGGTTTGACGAAAGAAGAAAAGTAAAACTGTTTTGGAAATAAAAATAAATAAATAAGAAGCTATTTTTGTGTGCAATTTAAAAAACAATCGGCACAGAATAAATAACTTGCAGTAAATTCCATAGTATGAAAAAAAGGCATTTTCAGTGGGACGGGCTATAAATAGTCTCTGTTGTTTCAAAGCAAAGTGAAACACGTCACGGCTATGAAAAGTGAGTATGTACCTCTACACAGAGACAGTTTTGTTTCATTCATCCATTCATTTCAACTTATTTTCGTGCTTATAGCCAATTAATGTTTAAGCACGCTGTCCTGGGCACACACACCTCAGCTATCTGGACTGTCTGTCTTTCCAGGACAGTGGGTTAATGGTTACTGAGACAAAAGTCGGTGTAGTGGTCTTAAGGTCAATTCATACTTTAATCGCCGACCTCATGCGCAACTGAAATTTTTATTTTTATTAGGTAAACTAAAAAGTGTTAAACAAACCCTCACTAAAATGTAATATGAACTGTGTTAAAATCATATTAAATTGACTGGAAAATGAGGATTAGGTTTGAACAGATGGAGAACTGGGCGAGTCAACTACTCGCCGACAACAGCCGTTAAACTCGCTTTGGGTGATCTGAGTGAGGGCCGGTTACGGGAGGTGAACCCAGTACCTACCAGCCTCAAGTCCGATGGCTTAATCACTACACCACTAAGGTGCTAGTTTTGAACATGTATTGGGGAGAAGTATACTGGGCTGCTATGTGTGAGGAGCCACTGCAGCCTTTGACACTTGTTTCATATCGTTGATCTGAATTGTTGGAATTAATTGCTTGTTTTTGCATGTCATTTTGCCTTTTGTGGTCAGCAGATCTTAAACCAAAATTGGGATGGAGTGAAAATAAAATGTAAATAGTGATCAGTTTCAGTTATTTTGTTTAGAACAGTGTCTAGAATAATCAGTAGATTAAATGGTTGGGGTTATCCCGACCCCAAAATCAAATTCATCCCCAGACCAACCCGACCCCAGAACTAACCCGATCCCAGAACCAACCCGACCCCAGACACAACACGACCATAGACTCAACCCAACCCTAGACACAAATTAACACCAGACACAACCCAACCAAAGACCCAACCCGACTCCAGACTGAACCCGATCCCAGAACCAACCTGACCACAGACTCAACGCGACCCTAGACCCAAATTAACACCAGACCCAACCCAACCAAAGACCCAACCCGAACACAGACTCAACGCGACCCGAGACCCAAATTAACACCAGGTCTAACCTGACCACAGACTCAAATTAACCCAAGACCCAACCCGACCCCAAAACCAACCTGGCCCCAGACTCAACCCGACCCTAGACCTAAAAGCAACCCCAGACCCAACCCAACCCAAAACTAACCCGATTCAAATCCGAATACTTAAATAAAGTAACAAATTAAATTATTCTGAGTAAATTGGTAACAAATTTATTATGCATTTCTGTATAAATCATTAAATATATATGTAATCAATTAAGTACAAACACTGTCACTGTAAACATATACAATAGAATCCACATTTTAAATTAAAACAAAATCAGCTGATTATTGAAAGCAATCATAGGGTACTACTTTTCCAAACATATAGACATCCGCCAGGCAATTGCATATCGAGCCTCCCTCTGAAACAATCCAATGGGAGGGGTGGAAGTTAATATTTTATTTAACTACGCACATTTTATTTATTTACGGTTATATGGCGTCAGACATATGGTTAAGGACCACGCACATATTGAGAGAGGAAACCCGCTGTCGTCACTTCATGGGCTACTCTTTTCGATTAACAGCAAGAGATCTTTTATATGCACCATCCCACAGGCAGAATAACACATACCACGGTATTTGATATACCAGTCGTGGTGCACTGGCGAGAGCGAGAAATAGCCCAATGGGCCCACCGAATGCATCAGGATACGGCCTCCGCCGTCTCAGCAGAGTACCAACCCGTCAGCTTGGAACCTACAGGTTAGCAAGATCGGACACCAATATGCCAAGCTAGTAGTAGGCAACAACAAGGATAATCCGGACGGACGTAGTTAGTGTGGTTCCTAAGAAAAGTATTGCCTTGATGTGCCCCATGCACTACAGCAAGGACACTTCTCAACTTTTCGAGAATGCTTACACTCCACTACCGAATAATGGGGGCGACTACGCAATTCACAATGCGAAAACGGCGAAGGGCGAAACTGGTCTGGTGATGATGTACCGTCGTGATGCAGTCTACTGCCAATGGATCCTTCTAACTAAAATGAAGAAAAACACCATCCATAAAGAGCGTCTTCGGCAAGTTCTACATCACCACAGCCATGGACCTACAACAACCCAGGTGGAGAGAGTTCACCTCCTACTTCACCAACAGACAATTCATCAAATCGGCGTACACGCCAACCTTTCCGCCAAATTTTGTCTCCTGTGATTATAGGACTTGTTGACTTTAAAATCTTTTCGACCATCCTTCCTAAAATTGTTTATGGTTGTTTTGTTTTGTTTTGTTTTGTTTTTGTAAATAGTTAAGAGTTATTTTATTTTTGGCAGTAAGTCTAAATTGCTCAAATCACCTTCAAACGATGGATGAGCACTCAAATGTTTAGTTTTGCCATTTTAGTCCAGACATACTATTCTCAACACTTACTAAAATGTATTCCAAATTCCGCCCACCTCAAACGTACCACTCCCCTCACCTTCATGTCGAGAACTTAGTCACTGACGAAGTCCGAGAGGATAAAACTTCATTGCACGTAAAAATAGTTCCAGTTTCCCGCTTAAGACTACGATTCAAAATTACCAAATATTTCACATCCAGTAGCCGATGATTCATATATCAATGTACACTAATGGTGTCGTTTAACAAACAAACTTACTTTTCGAAATTGGGGAATTTCTAATTCTAATTCTGTCTATATATGCATTGACCTACCGGTAATCTATTAATTCATTAACTTTATTGTTTGAACCTACATTATGTTATAGTGAACTGTCTAAATATAATTTTAAGTCATTTATAAAATGTTAGCTTTCAGTCCTTAAAACAAAGAAAAAGGTTTGATCTGAGCAAGTTTGTAAATGCCCCAAGTCTTAGTGTGTAGCATGTTACCCAATATTGAGCATTTAATACTTGGCATAATGTGACGAAGCTAGGATTGTGCTTCAGTGGGTAAAGTAATATAACTATATGTAATGAATGTTACCCACAAACGTTTTGTATATACTTGTTGGGCATACCTTTTCCTGTATATATACAGGTATAAATGTTTAAATGTATAAACGTGTAGGAATATAACAAATATGATTATTAGTGGTTGAGGTTTAACTATTACAAAACTGTTTTATTAACCACTTATATCTAGGAATACTGTATGTTTTATTTGCTGCAAGGGTTTCAAAACAAGAATCCTTGGGTTTCACCCCATTCGAGCTAGTTTACGGACACACCCCTATAGGTCCCCTAAAATTAGTTAAAGACCAGTAAAATAAAATGCAAATTTGACAAGAAAGCTAAACTTAGGGTTTTCAAAGCAGTATTATGCAATGCAAACCTCCGACTACCCGTAACGGCATGTGAAGCCTTCTTGGCCCATCCGATCAGCTACTTATCATAGAAGTTCAATGCGCATCAGTTTATTTACTCAACCGTGGAGAAGGAAGCATCAGTTTATTTACTCAACCATGGAGAAGGAAGCTCTGGGGCTGTCTCACTTCCAGATATATGTAGAGAATGCCACCAGATTCTCGTGTTTACGGACAATAATCCACTGACATTCATTAACAGAATGAAACAGAAAAATCAGCGTGTGTTGTGCTGGAGTTTAATGTTTCAGGAGTACTCTCTCATATTCGTGGTAAAGACAACGTGATCGCAGGCACCTTGTCAAGATCATAAACATTGTCTTTCCTCTGTAACTTTTCACCAACAGTCTTCACACAGTGTACATGGGCTTGCCATGTTATTTTACTGTGCTACTGATTCAGACAAGACATACAATTATTATGTGGTGTTTTTTGTTGTATTTGATTTGACACTGTCGTTTATAAACAATAACTGTAGCCCAGGTGTGTTTATTACCTCGAACATTGTGAAGGTACGATTACAGTTTTATGTATTAGAAAATTAACATGCTTCAAGTGTGATACATTTTCTAAAATGACGGAGGGGTATGTGACGAAGCTAGGATTGTTTCAGTAGGTATACTAATACAACTATATGTAATAGAAATATGAATGTTTTATTAACCACTTATATTTAGGATAAGTAATGTTGTATTTGTATGTTTGTTTAGCACATACCATGGTCTTTGTGGTGCACTAGCTTGAACGAGAAATAGCCCAATGGGCCCACCGACAGGGATCGATCCTAGACCGATCGCGCCTCAAGCGAGCACTTTACGACTGGGTTACCTCCCGCCCCTCCCCACTTTAGTGTTAGGAGATTGTTAAGAAAATTAACGACCATGTATCGAGTTCATCCAAAGACAATTTAAACAAATCAGGATCGGTTGCTCTCTACTGATTTGGATTTGTACCTGGCAGAACAAAGACCGTGATACGTACAGTGATGTCTGTGAGAAAGCACAGAAATATCACTTGCTGCTTCATCGGTACGAGTAACATTAGTGACGACAGCGGGTTTCAAGCGTCACAATAACCATGCACTGTAGTTTAATATGTGCTGAGTTGTTAAAAGAACATTTCATTCCTTTCCTTCCAGTCAGACCACTCCTTCTTTGTCTAGTTCGTGTAAACCTTTACACCGAGTTAACTGGTTTGAACTTGAATGTTCAGCTACTCTTTCAACACTAATTTTATAAACATTGATTTTTCCTGACGAGTTGACCAAGTACATCAAACCTTCATCGTCGAATGCAAGATTCACTGGTTTCTGTAAACCATCTCGTTTTGTGACGTGTTGTAGTAGATGGCTGCCGCTCTGGTCAAACACAGATATAGTGGATTTAAAACTATTAACAACATAGATAAGACCATTCCTGTCTTCTTTGGCTGCGAGTACCCTCCATGCTGATGGTACTTGACATATCGTCAGTGTCTCGCCCTGAAGATTGCGAACATGAACACAGCTGTCTCCCCACTCGCAGGTGAGAAGATGTCCACTTTTAGTAACGCTAACGTTTGCCAGTGGCTTGGCAACTTGCACCTTTAGTTGTCTTGTTAGGGTTCCGTCGATAGCATATATTCGAAGGTGATTGTTTGGCAAATTACCCACAATAAAACCTTCATCTTTGTAGTTAGCAAGCGCAAACGTGAAGAGTGATCCAGTGTTCGGTTCGTCACACAGCAGTAGTTTTTGTGACGTGTTAAATATGGCACTAAACATATAAAGGTATTTTCCATCAACAGCACCAATGACATCTTTACAAACAGCTACAGCAAATGATTCAAATATTTCGTCAGTTGTATAAGAATTTTGTAAACGCCAACGTGTAGAAATGCATTTAATTTTGCCATTTGCATTATCAGAAAGGAAAACAGTGTTGTCGCTGATTGTCATACTTTTTACAACGGGACTTTTGTCGTCAGAATCGTACTCTGTATCAAAGCTACGCAACAACTGGAAGGAAACCTTTTGTTCGCTTTTGTCACTTTCTAGAGATGACGAATTCGAGCTCAATTTAATTTTATCCAGGTGCGTCGTCAGTAAACTGTCCAAGTCTTGTATGCCGCACGTTTGTTCGTTGATATCTGGGAAGACTTCTCTAGTAATTGGCTTTAAATCCACAGTGGGCAGCTCCTCAAGCTGCTGGAGTCGCTTGGTGATTATCTCTTCAAGGTAGAGCACCTCTTCGTCTTTGCCCTGTTCTATCATCGTCTCACAAAACTCCAGG
This sequence comes from Gigantopelta aegis, assembly GCF_016097555.1. NCBI lineage: Eukaryota > Metazoa > Mollusca > Gastropoda > Neomphalida > Peltospiridae > Gigantopelta > Gigantopelta aegis. The sequence goes on along the minus strand of NC_054702.1, from coordinate 77,716,629 downwards.
CATCCTTTTGCTAAAGTTATTTTCACATTTGCCTGTTCCACCTCTGAATTACACTGCTTCAACGTTTCTTCCATCCCATCTTTTACCAGCTGTAATGCCTGTTGTCTGTGGTGTCCTATTTTAGCCATCATTACATTAATTTGTTTTTCTATATTTGCTGTTGCTTGAGTTTGATGGTTGTTGATTCTTGCAGGATTTTCACAAGCCACTTTCTTTTCTTTTTCTAGGTGCTGCAATTTTTCTTTTACTTTAGTTGCATGACTAACAAGTCGGCCTTTCTGGGCAGTAACCGCTTCGGTAACTGTTAAACATTCATGATCCCGATGTAAAAGTACAACACAAGATAGACATATTGGTGTATGGCACGTGTCACAAAAATACTCTATTTGCTTATCCTTGTGTTTTGTGCAGGATAACCTGTGAAGGGTCATGACTTCTTTGTCGTATGATCCTTTCTTAATGTCCTCCAGGAGAACTTGTCTGTGTTTCCAAGTCGCGGAAGAAGTATTGTGTCCATCAGAACAACTTTGACATAAATAATCTCCACAATCCAGACAGCTACTTTTGGCAGGCGAAGTCTTCCCATGAAGTGTACATGTCGTACATTTTACGTCTTTGTTGGTCTTCACTTTTAGAACCTCAATGAGACTGTTAATGAAGAAATTAGTTTTTAGATCAGAAACAGTTTTATGTGGAAGGGTGACACATTCTCTACATTCTGGACACGATATGGAACCAGGCTTATCGGATGTCTTCAACAGTTTCTCTAAGCAAGGGGTGCAATACGTGTGGACACAAGGCAGGATTTTCGGCTGTTCATAAATATTGAAACAGATTTTACATGTGAGGAAATCATCGCGGATCGCTGTTGTTAGTAGAATGTCTTCTTTTGAAGCCATCTTCTTCATCCTGAAATTATCAAGCTTTAAAAAATATAGCCCTAGCTTACAACACTAATTTTCGTTAGATATCATTTTTATGAAAGTTCGCGAGTTTAGAAAAAATTATATCTAATGAACATGAGTTTGGTATTTTGTTTATTACCCATGTCCAATGAATGTAATATGTACCATCAAGTGACTCTAGTTTTGACTATGTATAGTTAACTATGGATAGTTTTTATATGTAGCTCATATATATATATATATATATATATATATATATATATATATATATATATATATATATATGTATGTATGTATGTATGTATGTATGTATGTATGTATGTATGTATGTGTGTGTGTGTGTGTGTGTGTGTGTGTGTGTGTGTGTGTGTGTGTATTTGCGCGAGTTCTTGGCTTGATCCACATATGTGTATTGTGTGTTTTATACCCAACCCAGTATTTATAAGTTGTATGTAATGGCTGAAATTATATTTTTGTAATGTTATGTTTTATGTTTATCATTCATTTAAACTTATGCCATTGGCGCAGTCAGGATTTTATATTGGGGGTGGGGGCAACCCACATTATGTATGTATGTATGTATGTATGATTTTATAACATTTAATACAGTAAAACAAAATAAAAGGTTTAACTGGGGGAGGCATGGACTCCGTGCCCCTACCTCTTGCTACGCCACTGATTTATGCAGTATGTAATATTATCTCATGCAGAGGCATTTATACAGGCTGTATGTCCGTTTGCCGATCCACTTCATTTACTTCAATAAATAGTATTTAAAGTTTACTATTTAGTCAAACCGGCTAAAAGAATAACACGATATAAACACGACAAGACGATGGTGAGGAAACGTTCGACCAAACCAGTATCGCCAAGTTTACTGACATTACGAGTTTACTGACATTACAAGTTTACTGACATTACAACTTTACAACCCTGCATAGTGATGTGAAGACAGGATTGAGCATTTTGTGATAGAATTGTGACACTTTGCATGCACATACTACTTGGGTAACTGGAGATTTTCAAAATAGTGCCACCTGAACAGCGCCCTCTAGTGGCTTTCAGCGCACCCATCCCCTCCGAAGATTGACCATATATATTATCATACATATTTAAGTGAGGGTTTTTTTTAAACCATATATTCAATAGTATATTTTCTAGATTAGGTTTTCAGCCTGAGCTCGCCGCAGTAAGACATGTTTGCTTCACCTCTGCCACTGCACGTGTAGTGGAGTTGTGACATATAAAGTAGTGCAAAATGTGATACTAACTTTGCATGCAGTTACGCCATCATGTATAGAGTAAACTTGATATAGCACCAACCTTGCAGTGACCCCTAATGGCCGCCACTTAAAGGGACATTCCTGAGTTTGCTGCATTATAAGATGTTTCCGAAAAATTAAATATTTCTACGATTAAACTTACATATTAAATATATTTTCTTGTTTAGAATATCAGTGTCTGTATATTCAGTGTGTTTCTGGTCGTCTTAATATTTGTAAGAAGCCCAAACTGTATTTCGTCTTCAAATAATTCCGTACGTACGAAAAAAAATATTTTAGGAAATAAAATGAAATTTAATCTAGTGCAAATAGTAGAACGATCAGAAGAAACACGTTTAATATACAGCCACTAATATTTTATGCAGAAAAATATATTTGATATGTAATTACAATCGTTAAAAAGTCTCTGTTAGTCGATAATATCTTAAAAATTGCAGCAAACTCAGGAATGTCCCTTTAACTATTTCTTATTTGATTTGATTCACATTTAAAAGGCCAATGACAATATAAGAAAAAAACCCATTATTAATACACTTAACTACAAAAGAAATACATCTAATCCCAAATACCCTGCATTAGCCCAGTAGCTAAGGCACAAATATCAGTTAAACTTGGCCAATACTTATACTCTCATGTTTCAAGGAACTATAAATCTAATAGTGCGTATAAAAAGAAAATAATAATTAATAATGTTCACCATATTCGACCACAAATATGGATATACCGACCAACAAAACAAACTCGTCTTAATTACAAATGCCCTGTATATGATCATCACCGTGTTAATTATCACATGATACTAATTAAAACAAACACTTTTTTAAAATTCTTATAAAGTGCCTGGAAAATACCAAAAAATAATGTTCTTCTATTTCACACCACGACCTAAAACAATACAATTCATTGTCATTTTCACCACACCAAAATGGGGATGATCATCTAGACAATTGGAAGTGTCCCTAATGTATTCAGAGAGCCAATGATAATAGCTGGAATGATCTAATTCAAAGAACCTGAGTACCAATGTTTCCATTGACTCTTCATGCATACCAGTAGAATCCACCAAAACATCAATACAGTTATTAAGTCAAGAAATGTGGACCAATATATAAACATGAGGTGCATTATCCACCGTCACCAAAATACGAATGTCTTTTAAATTGTGAGATTATGAGTTATTTTCGTCTGCACACTTTAGAGCGAGGCAGCTGTGATTTGATGAACTCTGTTGGTTCTGGTAATGTATACTGCATGAATAAACCTTTTCACAGTTCCGTTTGTAGCAATATTTGCTTTAATAGTTGCATTGGATAACACATGTTCATCTATGAAATCACTTTTGATCTGTCGTATTTCCGTGATAATTAATTATGAACCTTTTCACTGTATTATAGTTCATAAAGTGGTATTTGTGCATAGTATTCATTCCAGGAAACAAAGTCATCAACATATAGTTTTTATTCCTCAAAAATATATTCAATTCAAGCCATTTGTATTCTTGTTCTGTATACTGAGTAGTTGCTTGGCTGGGGTCTCATAGGACCATTGGTAATTAATGCTAATATTTCTTTGGGTACTGGCTCTGCAAGTAAAATGTCCGTGTATATCAGGAGCAGAAGACTAACTTGCTTTTATGTGAGTGTCACCTCTAAGATAATCGTTTCTTCATGAGATTTGGACGTCATCTGTGGAATGCAGTAAGGTAGATAGAAGGAAAACAGACAGATGCTGAGGGGGGTAAGGGCACAGAATGTGCCATTCACATGAATTCAAAGTGCTAAGTGACTCCTTTAGCAAGTTACTGATCTCTTCAAATTATGATCATACGAAGTGGGCATTCTGATGGGGATAAAGACAATCAACAAATTCCAGCTTTATTGTATCTGGTTGAATTGAAAGGCCACACTATATTGGAATAGGAATGCCTGTGTCATATGAAAGTTTGTGTCTTGGGTTTCCATAAGACCTGGCACTGTTTAATATATTTAATATCAATAATCATATTCACTAATTATATCAATGTGCGGGGGATGATATTGTCAGTATGTTCCTCACTTGCCTCACTGAATGAATCACGACAGAAGCACTATTTCCAAACTATTACAGCAACTTAGCAATATGTATTACTTCAATAGAATAATGTCTCAAATAGCAAAATTCCCATATCCAGTTTTGGGGTAGGAACTGTTTAACAGCAATAGTTCCTTTTAATTAATGTAATTGACTGTTAACTTGTTATTCGAACAAATCTTTCTAGTATTGAGAATGTTCAGATACTAGGTCATTAAGCCACAAAAGAAGCATCGCAGCTCCTACATACCTAATTCCCCATGTAACAATATCAAGTGCAGTACTAAGGTACAAGGCAAATTAATTATTATTTTTAGTATTGTGTACTAACTACATGTAGAACTGATGATTACCTGTTTTAAACAAGTCAGTAATTTATTTCTTGTCACCAAATTGTTACGTGCCACGTTTGCCAATAGTTTTGTGTTATAAGTGTAATAGTAAGAGAGTAACTTATTTATCGAGTCCTACTGGCCCAGCAACGTAATCACATGCATATACACTTTTGTAATAGAAGTAGTAGTATCACAGACCGTGTGTAGGGTCGGTGTGTTTCAACCTTAATTGGATATATGCACGTTAAACACGTTTCATGCTTTTCTAAAAAGTGAACGATTCCATTGATATTTTGGCTTTTGCCGTTGGGCTATTATATATAGGGTATTTGTGATTAGACACATTTCGTTTCATGTCTTGAAATGTATCATTGGAGCTAATATTTTATACCTTACACTTTTAAATGTGATACAAACAGAGTGAGAAATATTTAATTGGCGGCCATTTTGAATTGTGACGTCACCTGGCCAATAGCGGTCACTTCCAGGCTGGTCCTATATCAAGTTTTACTCTACACATGATGGCCTAACTGCATGCAAAGTGGCATGTTAGTATCGCATTTTTCACAATTATACCCTAACTCTACTACACTACTCAGGCGTGTGCGGGGGTGGGGGTGGGGTGGGGGGTCAGGTACCATCTCGTATTCTGTGGGGATGGGCCCGTCCACATTATATCCACCATGATGACTGTGTTATACCCTAATCCGATTATCTCGTTTTCAGACGGATCCAGCTTCTCTGCATAGCAGTTCACCTTTCACAACAAGGTCACTCTAGGGTATTTCTTGACAGGATGCCACCCATCTGGTCTCCACCAGCTGTGCATCATAATGGTCTTAACGAGGTAGCACACGTGGACATATAGATCAGACTTTTAAACATTTAGACCTCCGTACAAAGTTGTATGTCAAAGTTCTACCACCCCAACCCCATCCCCGACATTGTTAAATAGTCTGCTTCTCCCTCTTTTTTCTCTTTTTACTTTCGGATTGTCCTTAAATGCTTCAAATTACAGATATGTTCGGCAGAACATGTCAGTTTGTTTTTTGGCATGTTAATGTTTTTATTTAGGCATTCGTTTTCACTAAATGTTACTTCAAATTGTTCATAGTCCGCCATTAATGCTCATTCCTTCCACGTCTTGTTTTGGATACAGATTCTGGCTTTGTCAACCTTAATTGGATGTAAGCATCTAACGGTAGTTCTACCTACCTAGATACATACCTTAATTATGTCCAAACATGGGTACAAATGCAGGGTAGGAAATGACTATTAAATCTATTATTAGTTAAGTAAAATAATATTTTGCTCGTTTATTCATCGACTAAGATTACATCTATGTACATTTGCACAATTCTATCACAAAGTGCACAGTTTTTGTTCTTATCCCGCCTGATAGCAAGACGACGGTAAGGAAAAGTTCGACCAAACCAGCATCGCCAAGTTCACTAAAATTACTACCCTGCCCAATGTTTCGCCGACATAATCATATGACAAATATTTTGGAACAATTAGACGCAATGACGAACAAAACGTTATGACCCGTGATGACCTTAAAGCAGAATTAGACGTTAAACGCACATTCAGAACCAATATTACTTTTTATTATCCATATGGTTCAACATAACGGAGTTAATAATAATCATACGACGCACATGTGTAATAACAAGTGTAATGACTTAATTTTGGGAAGCGACGTCATAATGCCTGTCACAAATACATCGTAAGTGGGTAAAATGCCTGTGTTTTTGACGATATCCTACGAATATCCTTCGGGCATTGGTAACATCTTACAGACATCTTTGAGTTTTTGGCCGATTTTTGGACATCGTAGGATCATCGGAAATTTTTAATGAGGAATTATAATTTTTTGAAGACCGTACGATTTTTAAAATCAGAAACCCACCGCAGACATATCGTAGGGGCACCTTGCGGCCTTGAGGTGACTTTGCGGCGGCCTTGAGGTGACCTTGCGGTATCTGGAGACATCGCAGTGAGGCCAACTTACGATGCCCTTAAGATGTCTTAAGATTTGATGCCCCGAAAAAACATGTCAGCCCGTAGGGTCCCGTAAACACACCGTATCTAATGTGACCATGGCAACTTTTTTTTGGAGAACCCTACAATTCTTTCCTGATGCCGCGGACGCCAGGACGCTGTACGGTTACCCCCACAACACACACACACACACACACACACACACACAGACACACACACACACACACATGGTAACAATATTTTATTCAATGTTTTGGGCCTAAGACGTTGACCGAAGTGTCGATCCAACTCGACCCAGAAATGTTCTGTTGGATTGATGTCCACCCATTTCGAGGGTTATGGAAGAACTTGTATGTGGTTATTGTGAAGGAGTCCTGTTGTTAAACAGAAAGTTCTATATGGGATGTAGCATTATGATGATAAAAAATGTAATTTATTTCCACTCAGCAAGATGGCAGTCCTCATCATAACACCGTCTCCACCAAATATATAGGGGCGGGACGTAGCCCAGTGGTAGCGCTCGCTTGATGCGCAGTCGGTCTAGGGTCGATACCTGTCAGTGAGCACATTGGACTACTTATCGTTCTAGCCAGTGAACCACGGCTGGTATATCAAATGCCGTGGTATGTGCTATCCTGTCTGTGGCATGGTGCATATAAATGATCCCTTGCTACTAATGGAAAAATGTAGCGGGTTTTCAAATGTTTGACATCCAGTAGCCGATTATTAATAAACAATGTGATACAGAAGTAAACTACTGAGACAGAAACCTAACATATATGCTCTTTTAAACATTATATAAGATAGAATACAAATTGAAAAATAATTATATATTTTACAAAAATTGTCAGTTTAAAGAATATGAAGAATACTGGGTATCTTGGTTAATATTCCTGGAAACAAGACATAGCAATATTTCTAGAGATATTTATTACAATACAAAATTTAATATTTTCTATTTCAAAATCTTATCTTAACATCATTCTTTCCTTCCTTCTTTCCTTTCTTCTTTCTTTTTTCCCTCTAAACCTTTTTCTTTCTTTACTTCTAACATCACTGTTAACCTCATATATTACATACATTTTTTTTTTTTATGTATCCATGTTTAATTATACTGTTGTAATGTACCATATGTATTCATATTTTGTTTATATTAGCACGACTGTCAGGTAGCGATATCAGGGACCCCAACCCTGACACTACCATATATGTTTCTGGGGTTAATAAATTATTTTTTAAAAGGTGATCTAGTGGTGTCGTTAAGCAGTCAAACTTTAAACGAATGTATAAATCTTCCAGATGCAGTTGGCGGCAAAACGTTCACGTGGAAGTCCTAGTCCTGCCATCAGCTCGGTTCACGTGGAAGTCGATGTATCCTAGTCCTGCCATCAGTTCTGTTCACGTGGAGGTCGATATATCCTAGTCCTGCCATCAGCTCGGTTCACGTGGAGGTCGATATGTCCTAGTCCTGCCATTAGCTCGGGTCACGTGGAGGTCGATGTATCCTAGTCCTGCCATCAGCTCGGTTCACGTGGATGTCGATATATCCTATTCCTGCCATCAGTTCGGTTCACGTGGAGGTTGATATATCCTACCGCACATCTCCATTGAGTAATAGGCCACTTGCTATGGATCTGACATCGATATCGGAGTTAATGGTGTCTCGCAGTCAAAATTGCACAACGAGACCAGCTTGTCTAAATCGATTCCACAACGTGTGGCCCAATATTCTGTGAAGTCCAAATATACTGGATGCGGTAGAGGACATTGTTGGGGAAAACCTCGGGAGACCATCAACCACGACGGCCCCCAATAGGCAGGGTTCCAGTGTGAGCTACAATTCGGCAAAGTAAGTCAAAATTACTCAAATAGCTCCATTTTTTTTCGATGAAGTGATCCAAATTATGTACAAAATTATGTACAAAATTATGTACCAAATTACCTCAGGAAAACTGCGCAATCTTTTATATTTTGGACTTAATCCTACGGGACATTAAAAATCCAATAGTACCACTAAGGCCCCCGCCCGCTACTGACCGTAGTCAGGCGGTTGGTGTTCTCTTGCACTCAGTAACCGCTAACAATTAACTAACCCAATGTCTTGGACAGTCAAAATTAGTTGTAATACATGTAAAAATGTGTAGTGATTCATTTGCAACCCTACATAGCTGTTTAGTAGTAATGCTAATATGAATAAATGTTGTTATCGAGATACGGGCATTTTTGTTTAATTCGGGCAAAAGCCAGCCTGCCTCCCTACAAAAATGGCAACCCGTACGCCTACGGGACCCTTATGTACAAAATGTCAAATCTAGTCAATCCCATTCATACAGCTCAATATTTGCTGGAGACTGCAAGGAAAGCAAAATAAGGTATATATTAAATTCTGCTAACTTAATCATCAAGTGGGAAGAAATACAACAAATATAGCCTGTACGAATGATTTAGGAAGATGTCCTTTATGACAGGTAAGCTCGTTTAGTACTCTATATTTATTACCCATATGGTTAAAAATATCTTCGTACATATCAACGTGATACGTCCCACTAGAATGCCAAGTGGGACGTAACACTTCGCAGGGTATGCATTTACTTGGCCAATCGGGCCACTTACAGCAACACTTTGACTCGCCCGTACAATATTTGAATGGCCCATGACCGAATTTCGTTAAACAAAGGAACTTACTTAAATTGCACTTTAAAAACATATTACCATATCATACAAACAATAATAACAACACAAAAGAAGGAAACAGAACTTATTTTAGTTTTATTACAAACTGTTGTAATTAAATTATAATTATTATGTTGTCTCTGGGGTAGCTTCTTCTCCCATTTTCTTTAGGACAGCAGTCTTGTGTGCCTCACTCTCTTTGTGTAACTGAAAGAAGATGTTAACAAACTGAATTACAATTGACAACATTTAGCAGGCTTTTATTTTATTTCATTCATGCAATGTACTGATATTGCTGTTACATACGGAGTAATTATTTAATGTTATAACATATAATTTTAAACAATATCAGTGATACTGTGAAACTAAACTTTTATGCCTTAAAAATTATCTTGAGAAGATTATCATTTGCCGCAGGGGATTGGTAAGTGTGTGGGGGGGGATGGGGGGGGGTGACGGCAATGCTCCATCCCCAATCAGGAATTTGTTTGCCGTTATAAGTTTGTTTTCTAAAATGTTGGTTGCCCACCCCCACTCCCATCGGATCCCCCACCAGTACATATAAAACACTGGGGGGAGGGGGGAGGGGGGAGGGGGAGGGGTGCCCACCCTACATACCCATCAATCCAGATTGCTGTCTACTACAGTGCTTTCAAGTTACGTAAAGCCTATAATTGTGGATGGTAAAAACAGATTACTTATCATAACTTATATTACATACCTTTATACTTTCCAACTTCATTGTTGAACATCCCTTCACAAACATACTGACATTGCCCCCTGCACTGTGATCATGGTGCTTTAGGTAGTACTAAACCAAATAACTTCCGGCTGGGTCAAAGTTCGAGTTGCACCAAACCTTTGATAAAGAAGTGAACACCACAAGTCCTGTGATCGGTGATAAATGTGAGTTTCATCTGGGCAAAAAATGTATGCAATTTTATTTCATCTAGTACCACTGTGTCAAGTAGCCTTGTGTTTGGAACATGTATAGGGTACATGTAAAAAGGAAAGAGTTCGACCCGTACCCCTCTATATCAAAGGCTCTACAGACTAACCCTATCCCTAAAACTACCTTAACCATTGAAAAGGGGGTACGGGTCGAACTCATGCCTCTATTTTTAGTGCGTACCTCACTGATCAACAAAATTGACTTCTACACAACTGTTCGCTGACGTGTTGCTGTAAATAGGATTTCGTACGGGAAAGGTGGAGGGGGTATAGATAGGTATACCATTTTATTTTGCTTTATGCATTAAAATTGTATTGCTTGCTTAATAGTGACAATGATTATTAAACTACTAAACGTTTGTATCAAGTGACTCTAAACCAATAATACTTAAAATAATCATAATGTTACATGTGTTTGTGATACAGGCGATGATTCGGGGCGGATGTTTGGACTCTCTAGCCCTTGTCTTCCGAAAACACACACACGCACGCAAGCACGCACGCGCGTCTGTAAACAGATACACAAAGACACACAAACACGCACAAACACATGGACATACATAGGCCTACACACACGCAAACACACTCACAGACACAAACACTCGCACATTCATACATATACATACTTAATACACACATACACAAACGTACAAATACATACTCACAAAACCAATCACATGAACATACACACATGCAAACACTAAATCATAAACACACTCACAGACACGCAAACACTCAGATACACAGGCACACACACATACGACACAAACACATTCACAGACACACAAACACAAACACAAACACACTCAGATACACATGCAAACACACACATACGACACAAACACATTGACAGACAAACAAACACACTAAAATACACATGCAAACACTGACACATAAGACAAAAACACATTGACAGACACGCAAACACTCACACATACGACAAAAACACACTGACAGACAGATGCAAACACACTGACAGACACACGCAAATACACTGACAGACACACGGAAACACACTGACAGACACACACAAACACACTGACATACACACGCAAACACACTGACAGACACACACAAACACACTGGCAGACACACACTGACAGACAGACACACACACACACACACACACTGACAGATACACACAAACACATTGGCAGACACACACAAACACACTCACAGACACAAACAAACACACAGACACACACACACTGGCAGACAAACACACTGACAGACACGCACAAACACACTCACAGGCACACGCAAACACACTGACAGACACACACAAACACTCTGACAGACACACACAAACACACTGGCAGACACACACGAACACACTGGCAGACACACACGAACACTCTGACAGACACGTGCAGCCAAGAGCTGCCAAACAATGGACGCTTTTCTTACGAAAAAGAAAAAAAAGTATAATATAACTGGTCAATAAAATAAATACGTTTACGAAATATCTTGATCAACTACGATCACCCAAAAAATAATAAAATGTCAGTTAAATATGGCTATTGACTTTGTTGCGTTCAGCGAAATGCTTTTTATATTGCATGTTGTTTAAAGATTACTTTATTTAACAGCTGACAATGTCGAATGCGCGCACTCTCAACTCAAACCGTGCCTGGCGTATGAACTGTACTGTAAATATGTTTAATATGTCATACATTTCATTCGGTCTCGAATAAAGTAATTGGTGGAACTTCGATTGCAATACCTTTGTCGAATTAACAATCAAGGGGAAGCAACTGACTTAAATATTATTCACGAAAGCGATTCCGATGCCGTCATTTTTTACCATGCGCGCGTTTAGTGATTAAATTGTTATTTTTCTAGATCCCTGTTTTCACAAACTATGAATTCTTGTCTGTTAATGATAACATTATACTCATCATACAGCCCCTCACAGGCGTACGGGCTCCAACTTTTCTGGGGATGGGGTGGGTGGTCAGCCTGAGTTTTGCCCGAATTTAGAGGGTTGTTTTTTTAAATGCCCGAATTCTCGACATTGTACCCTCGACGAATGAAGTTGGGAAAACTTTTTTTCTAATTAAACTGATCACTAGTCGTTCCAAATATGTTTTTCAACAAAATACTTGAACATAAGCGTGAAATTAAATTTCACGACTGATGATTTTTACCTTGGACATGCATGATCGGATCAGACATAAAGTATATATTGGCGTATTTAGAAATTATCATAGTGTACGAGATGTACCCATTATGTAAGTATATGCATGTTCCATACATTTATGTTTCTTCTACACATGCAATATACTCAATTAAGTACATTATTCAATGTTAACGGTTTTACAGTAATGTAACAAGACAACGTGTCCCACATTTAATGTAGTTAAAGTTTACTGCTGCTCTTGAAGTCTTATCAATATTAAAAACCCATCACAAATAGCTCCAGAATGCACCTCTGAGCATCAACATTTAAAACTTTCCCGGGTAAGCATGCCCCCGAAACCCCCTAGACCTCGCGCACTTCGGGCGCTAGATTCGGGTGATTCGGATAGAAAACGTAGATTACACTTTATGGTTTTCGCACATTAACCATATTTCTAGTTTGATATATAGCTGTCCTTTAGAATGCCATCTTGCTAAGGTGTGTGTGTGATGAGGGGGGGGGGGGGGGGGGGGGGGTCGTGTCTCAATCGGCAGATTTATGAAAGAAATGTTTATATTGAATGTTGTGATATTTATTACATATTAAATAGGATTGATTTAAGACCCTCTACATAGTAGTCCATACTGACCCCACCTCACGCACACTTCAGTTTAAAATGCGTTGTGCTTTTGCTTTGCTTAATGCTGGCCCTGGTCTTTGTGCATAGGAAACGGATCTCGTCATTTGAAGTCGTTGCCTCATCCACCCAATCACACTCTGACTGACATTAAAGTGCCTCGTGACTTCTCGTTGACTGTGTTCAACCTGTATCCGACCTACTCCATTGCCTTTCTACAGGCCTCGGTGGCGTCGTGGTTAGGCCATCGATCTACAGGCTGGTAGGTACTGGGTTCGGATCCCAGTCGAGGCATGGGATTTTTAATCCAGATACCGACTCCAAACCCTGAGTGAGTGCTCCGCAAGGCTCAATGGGTAGGTGTAAACCACTTGCACCGACCAGTGATCCATAACTGGTTCAACAAAGGCCATGGTTTGTGCTATCCTGCCTGTGGGAAGCGCAAATAAAAGATCCCTTGCTGCTAATCGAAAAGAGTAGCACATGTAGTGGCGACAGCGGGTTTCCTCTCAAAATCTGTGTGATCCTTAACCATATGTCTAACGCCATATTACCGTAAATAAAATGTGTTGAGTGCGTCGTTAAATAAAACATTTCTTTCTTCTTCCTTTCCATTGCTCTTCTCAACATTAGACAAAACACAACGCATTTTCACTTTGGTGTGCGTGAATATGTGGATGGCAATCATGCACACTTTAATACCCATGGTGAGAACGCATTGCACGGGCACAACATACAGAATTTCAGACATGGGTGCGTTCAGACAACCCATTTGTTGTGGTACATGTGTTTGCATAATTTTACCATTTTGGTGTGGCCTGTAACCGGAATTACCATTACTCATATTGAAATCCATATGCTACTTATGAAACCTGACTCTGGGCCTAATCCACGAAGGCCATACATTCCTTCTTTTATGATTAGTGTGTTGGACGGGCATGGCTAATGTGTAGTACTAACAATATGAGTGACCCTTCAATAGTGACGCTGAGTATATATGCTTGTACACAGAAAAACAAACAAGAAACGTTATCTGTTGTCACCGGGGCTGAAATGAGGACACATGCACAACAGCGGAGACGTTTTAAAGATGAGATTTATGATTGTACGTGAAGTATATATCAATCTGATTAAAATAAGGAACTTTACGTGTGACCAGTATAAATATTAAATATTTGTATACAGGTAACTAAGCAGAAAAACAAACAGAAAACATTTCAGCCTGTGTTACCCTCCCTCCCTCTCTCTCTCTCTCTCTCTCTCTCTCTCTCTCTCTCTCTCTCTCTCTCTCTCTCTCTCTCTCTCTCTCTCTCTCTCTCTCTCTCTCTCTCTCTCTCTCTCTCTCTCTCTCTCTCTCTTTTTCACCATCCGTATGTGTTTGTACGTGAGCGTGTTAAGTGTTACTATTCCTTCTACCGTTATTGACTACTGCATTCAAACGTTTATGGAATTAGGCCTACTCATATCATATTTTTCACTTCAGTTTTATTTGTATAAATTTGTGGGTTTCTATGTGTGTTCACTTCAATTTGTTTGTATGAATTAGTTGGTAAATCATGCTTTCTTTGGCATAAATAGTCCACGAATGCAGATTTCAATTCAAACACATCACCTTATTAAAAAAGTGGCATCACTGACACAAGTTATTCTGATGGACCCTTCATATACGCATACACATGTATATATTGTAAAATTCAACTGTGACGTCACGGACACACGTTATTCTGGTGGACCCTTCGGACTCACTACACAGTTGACTTCCGGTTGAGAGTTGATCGATCACGGTCCACTATAGTTCTTAATTGTGACATATGTTATGGTTCACATATTCACTTCCAGGAAATGGTGAAGAATTAAAACAATATGTATGTTTAATGGTAAGCCTTCTGGCTGTATTTTGCTCATGTTATTTTGTAATATTGTGTATTGACCTTTTAGGACATGGGTGTATAGCGCAAGAAACAGCCGGAGTGAATCGGTTAATGAACGACCTATTCAGACCGATACTACAGCCAGATGCGGTCATATAGCAAAAACACTGAGACGGAAATGTTCTCAATTCTGTGTAGTGAGACCTAAACAAAATCTTTCTGCGAAACATAGTGTGTGGAATGTGACGAGTTGTCCCTATTGTAACTAAATGGAAAGTAGAGACAGACAGAATAGACTGGGGAAGTGATCGCTATTATGTCCTATATGTGTTTGGTTGCGCAGATACTAATAGGAAACCAGTTAAAAAAAATAAAAAAAAATAATAACTTTCTGATCTCTTACAAACATTAGTTATTTGCATTTTGATACATAATACAATATGCGAAAATTTTCGGTCTACACGTGATAAGGTTTTGACTTGCCCGACGCTATTTTGACTCGTCATGGGCGATCGGGCGATCGTAAAGTGCACACCCTGACTTCGACGTCACTCGATGACGTCATCGATTGGCGCACTACAACTTTACACGAACGTCAACCAAACAAGTTGCGTGATATAAATTAAGATCGATTATGGGTAATAAATAGGATATTAAACTAGCTATCATTTCGTGTCATGTTCATGGGCGTCATTTGGTGGGGGACATGGGGGACATGCCCCCCCCCCCACACTTTTAGCAGGGGGGGCAGAATATCTGATGTCTCTCCCCCCCCCCCACCCCCCCCCCCCCCCCCCCCCCACCCCCCCCCCCCCCCACCCCCCCCCCCCCCCCCCCCCCCCCCCCCCCCCCCCCCCCCCCCCCCCCCCCCCCCCCCCCCCCCCCCCCCCCCCCCCCCCCCCCCCCCCCCCCCCCCCCCCCCCCCCCCCCCCCCCCCCCCCCCCCCCCCCCCCCCCCCCCCCCCCCCCCCCCCCCCCCCACCCCCCCCCCCCCCACCCCCCCCCCCCCCCCCCCCCACACACACACACACTTTTTGGGATGGCAAAAATCACATATTTCAAGACAATATTTATTTGCGTTTTACTTTTACGGTCATTTTTACCTGGATTGTCAACTTTTGCATATCTTACATTATCTGGAATGAATATCTGTTCATATAGGCCCGAGGTCCCGATGTTACTACATTCAGATATTCTGAGCATGTACAGTATACATGGGATGATATATATATTTGATTTATTGATTTTTTATGTCTCCAGAGTGTGAATAGTCTACTGTAAAACATGAAATATTTGCGGCTATTAAATTTTGCGGTTTTGACCATGAGGCAATTTTGCTAAGATTTAATTTTGCGATTTTTCCCTTGCTGTATGTTGAACATATATGGAACAAATACTTGTGGACTATTTAATTTTGCGGTTTTAGAAGTAAGCCTACCGCGAAATCTGCAAAATAAATCGGACGCAAATATTTCACATTTACAGTAACTTTCAAACACAGTAAAACACGTCACTTTGGCAACTACATTACACGTGTAGCACGTCACGTGCAACGTAACTAATTAATTCACAGGGATTTGCTTGGATTAAAAATATATGAAACACGTTGTTTCAATAGTACTAGATTAAGTTAAACAAACCACGTACGGATTTGATTGAAAGATGGATATTCATAAATTCTTTGCACCTGTTACCACGAATTTGAAAACTGCAGAAAATTACAACTCTAGTCTTCCCGAGCAGTCAGTGCCAGCGATAGTAATTGATGATAAACAGAAAGACACGTCTTCTGAATCTAGGTGAGTTTATCAGTGTAATAATAATGTGTGTTTTTCCACAAGCTGAATAGGCTTTCATGTCAATGTTTGTACCTTGATAAATAATCCAAATTGATTTCTTTTTAGTTACTGTAAATGTATTCCATGATTTGTCCCTGATTTTCCCCAAATGATCAAATTCCATGATTTTTCCAGACCTGGATTTTTTTCTGATTTTCCATGATTTTCTCTGTCCGTGGGAACCCTGTTTCATTAATAACAGCTATGATAAATGATCTTTTGATGCATATTTTATAATATCTTGTGTGGGTAATTTGTATGCATGTGTGTTATGCCTATTTAGTTGCCTTCTCTCTCTCGGCTGTTATAGGTCTGGGACTGTGCCTAATTCTGTCCCTGAATCAGGGTGTATACTACCAAATCAAATCCCATAGACGACAATAGTAACATATACGGCTAAAACGTATACGTATCAACCGACATAAACGCCACGGATATAAATACTACCACCCCTTACACTTAAAGTGAATCAGAAAAAAATGGGGGTCAAGCTGCTCGTTTCTGAGATAACGGGTAGCGTCTATGACTACCCTAGTTTCGCACAAAATTTGAGTACTTTTTTTTACAGGTACCCCATACATGTTTCAAGCACAAGGCTACTTGACACATTGGTACTAGATGAAATAAAATTGCACATTTATTTTACCCAGATGAAACTATTATTTTTTACAACCAACACACTCACATTTATAACCAATCACAGGACTTGTGGTGTTCACTTCTCTATCAAAAGTTCGGTGCACCTCGAACTTTGACCCAGCCGGAAGTTATTTGGTATAGTACTACCTATACTGATAACATACATTTTTCAAAAAGTGTCCAGCTATGTGTCTTTATGACAACCAGGATCTGGTGTATTCTGACATAAACTGACAACCTCACTGAAACTGTTGTTTCTACAGTGCAACCTAATATAATGTACACCTCAAAAAGCATATATATTGCATATAGTTTTGTACAAATGCAATATGTCATATTAAACAACAAAATGTTTTAAAATAAAACTCCTGAAGATATTTACTTTCAGTTGGGTGTGTGTACTCAGGTATATATGTAGAGACAACAAAGATAGTCAGAGTACCTCTACCCCTTTAAAGAATTCCATTAAAACACATGCACTTGATTGACCCCTAGATTATGAAGACCTTAACAGGCACATCAAAGAAATATCAGTATTAAAAAAATACACTGTCTGAGGAAGGAAACACAAACATGACTGTACCTGTATGAAGTAATGACTTAATGTCCTGAACATTAGTGTTGGGAGGAAATCCTGTATGCTGGGTGTGGGTGTCTTCAAGTTACCAGGTGTGGGAATTTCAAATCCATCGGCCATGCTGATTTTTATAATGAACCATCAAAACCATTGGCAGCCACCAATATTCCTGACTATATTTTATTTATAGCCTACTGTAGTTGGAGGTTTTAATAGTTGTGATATCTGGAATAATCATGCAGCTTTAACACATTTATTTTTGATTAATTACTGAAAAAAAACTATTTTTAAATGACAAAATTACCCGAACATCTATTTTCTTGCATTATTTTCTAATCCGGATGAATACAATATGTACATTAGATGTATTCCTACAATCTGTAATCCAGCATTTTATTTAGCTAGTAACATTATGTAATACAGCTTTAACAATAAAATATATTATCAACTTAATCCAAGGCAGATAATCAAATCTGAAAAAATTGGTTCTGAATCTAGTATAAACTCAAAATGCTTTTCATGAGAGCTAACTAAGTGATTATTAAGAAACAAAAATGATCTGGAGATCTAAGTATATGTTTAACAACCTTATTGTTATGTACAAATAAGAACAGAAGGCACAATAGTGACAACAAATTTAATTATGTTTTTGGTAAAGTTTTTCTTCAAATTTATTTTAAATTTTGCATAAAACTACAAATGTGTCTAAAATTTAACTTAGCACCCTATAAATATGTCAAAATTACAATAAAAATCAACTTCTTTACAAATTTGAGTTTTCAGAATTTCATACATAAAAAATTAACAATGTTAATGGAAACTAAAGACATTAACCCACTATTGGCACATGCTATTTTTAATATAAAAATAAATTGCTATTAAAATCTTAGTTCAGGTTGCCTATATATAATACCATATTTAAAAGCAGTTGTATATGGCAAGTCAAATACCATGTAAAAAGAAATTATTGAAATCTTTACAGTATGAATTATAGGCCAAAACCAACTTTTCTTCAGTGCTATCTTTGATTCAAACTCCATTCAGGGCCATGTACAGATTATTGTCAAGGTCAAGGTCATTGTGAACTTGCATGATCGAGTGATGGCTAATTAATCAACCAGTATAGTTTAATTAAATAAAATGACAAAATCATAATATTTTTTATTATGCACTGAATATGTGCTATAGGGTGTATACTACCAAATCAAATTCCATAGACGACAATAGTAACATATGTGGCTAAAACTCCTACCTGCAACGTATCAACCGACATGAACGCCACGGATATAAATACTACCACCCCTTACACTTAAAGTGAATCAGAAAAAAATGGGGGTCAAGCTGCTCGTTTGTGAGATAACGGGTAGCGTTTATGACTACCCTAGTTTCGCACAAAATTTGAGTACTTTTTTTTACAGGTACCCCATACATGTTTCAAGCACAAGGCTACTTGACACATTGGTACTAGATGAAATAAAATTGCACATTTATTTTACCTAGATGAAACTATTATTTTTTACAACCAACACACTCACATTTATAACCAATCACAGGACTTGTGGTGTTCACTTCTCTATCAAAAGTTCGGTGCACCTCCAACTTTGACCCAGCCGGAAGTTATTTGGTATAGTACTACCTGAAGCTGCGTCCACTAGAGGCGAACACGAGCAGGACATCCCAGATGAACCGTATCAACCAGATGTCAGCTGTATTCCATCACAGAAACTTGCAAAGAAAAATCTGAAATTTCAGCAACGCTGGTTCTCCAACTATCATTGGTTGCACTTCGACTCAAAAACTGGAGGGGTTCTGTGTCATGTATGCATTACAGCAAAACGGAAGAAGCTGTCCGAGCTCACTAACTGTGGAGAGGAGTCTTTTGTTGCAAGAGGTTTTACGAATTGGAAGAAGGCCATCGAGAAGTTTGATGCACATGAGAAGTCAAACAGTCATCGCTTATCGCTAGAGAACATCAAGTTTCACAAGACGCAGCAATCTGTTAGCGCTCAGATCAGCAGTGGTGTGCTCGCCGATCAAGGTCAAGCTCGAGTGGCGCTAGTGAAGCTGATCTCCACGTTGATGTTTGTGGCAGAACAAGGACTTCCACTCCGTGGTAAAGAATCATCGGAAGGCAACTACAAGAAACTACTTGAACTTCGTGCAGAAGACGTTGCAACATTAAAGAGCTGGCTAGCCCGGAAGCAAAACTTCACGAGCGGGGAAATACAGAATGAACTGCTGCTGATAATGAGCCATACAGTATTGAGAGAACTGTGTAAAGATGTTCGAACCATGTCCAGTCTGTTCGGAATAATAGTGGATGGCACTCAGGATATACAAGGCATCGAACAGGAATCCATATGTGTACGCTATGTGACTGACAACTTTGATGTGAGAGAAGACTTCCTTGGCCTCTACAACATCTCATCAACGACGGGGCAGTCGATTAGTAGAATGCTGGTTGATGCGCTGATCAGGCTACAGCTTCCCATTGAGCAGCTACGAGCTCAGACATACGATGGAGCTAGTAATATGTCTGGGAAATACAGCGGCTGTTAAGCGGAAGTCAAGAAGGTGCAACCTTTGGCCAAATATGTCCACTGCGGTGCACATATCACACACCTTGTGACATCGAAAGCTGTTCAGACTGCCCCGTTCATCAAGGATGCTCTTGATCACGTGCATGAGCGTGGAAACCTCTATGATGGATCTGGCAAGTACAAACACCTCTATCTGCATCTTCATGACGACGACACTGAAAAAGGTTCCCCTACACGTTTGAAGCCCATTTGTCCTACACGATGGTTGACGCGTGCTTCAGCTGTGACCACAGCCTTGCATAACTATGCAGATGTGCTCGATTCCTTGCAGGAAGCATCTGCTGAGTTTGGGACAAACACCGGTTCTCGAGCGAACGGAATTTATACATGTCTGTCTTCAGGAAAGTGCATCCTAGGGTTGCTCGCATCTCTGCCGATCATAAACTGTTTGGAAGCCTTGAACAAGTCCCTACAAGGTTCTGGCATCAACGTTTCCGGGATGTTGGAGTCCGTCAAAGTCGTGAGCGGTGAGCTCAAGAAACTGCGATCCATTAAGAAGTTCTCGGATATATACCAAGCAGCCAAGGCAAAGATCGCAGAACTCGACCTCACTCCACTGGCTGTCCCACGTCAAAGAAAGCGTCATAAAAGACTCCAGCAAGGAAACGCAGAGGCCTTCAACACAGATACAGCCGAGCAAATGTACCGCATTCAGTTCTTCACTGTAATTGACACAGCAATAACCAACCTGCAAGATTATTTTGTCTCATCGGACCTTGCCAAGTACCAAGAACTGAGTGCTTTACTGCTGAATGGCACAACATCAAACGAAGATGCTATCATACAAGAATACCCAGAACTGACAGAAAGCCTCAAAATCGAACTATCCTTCTATAGAAACCACCATCCCGCATCGACACTGGAAGGACACAGGTTAATATTCAAGGCTATGGAGCCCTCTGTTAGGCGTATGTTTCCGCAAGTGGAGAGGCTGCTGCGTTTGCTTCTGGTCTCCCCTGCCAGCTCGTGTGAAGCAGAAAGGTCGTTCAGTGCCCTACGACGAATTAAAACGTGGCGCCGCTCCACAATGACACAGAAGCGTTGAAATCATGTTATGGTGTGTCATGTCCACAGGGACAGGCTGGGAGCTGTAGACTATCAACAGATCACTGAAGAGTTCATCGACAGATGCTCCGACTCTCGTCGCAAGGTGTTTTGGAAATTTTGAAATTGTTCGCTTGCTGATCATGCTCATGATACACAAACTTGTGACAATATACACGATCGTGGATGTTCATTGTTAACTGGTATTGATTTGTAGTACATATACATTAGTGTAAAATTCTATTGTCCAAACATTTGTTGGCAATAAAGTATGTTTCACTTTGTAGTATATTATGTAATGTATTTGCAGACAGCCAATTTTACAATGACTTGATGGAAACTATGTGAATGTAAATTGCAGTATATATTTCAGAAAAATATTCAGTGTACATGGTGTTGCACTACTCTAAATAATGTTCTCAGACAGCCACAATGACCTTCATTTTTCAAACTTTGACGTCGCGATTATTCGCACGAAATATTATTAGAACCCAATTGTCCCTCCCACTTTTTCCTTGCAAATGACGCCCATGGTCATGTTTATGTCCCTCGTGAAATAATTTCCATTGTCACTCGCTAAAACTCGTGTAATTGAAAATTATTTTACTCGGGACATAAACATGATTCGAAATGGAAGCTTGTTTAATATCATATAAGTATTAACCTGTTGCTGTGGATGGGTGATTTACTTACAAGCTGTGGTAGAATTTCGTGCGTGCGAGTTGTGTGGCCGTGTGTCGTGCAACTACTCTGGACCTACGTGGTAAGCGACGAGGAGTGCGTACCGCACGCTCGAACGCACACGTGACCATGTAGGCGTTTACCACATAAATAATAGTTAAAATGAACAAGACAACAAGATGTCACTTTAAAGACGGGTTGTTATTGCATCGAAAACCACATAATTTTATACATGAAATATTATGCAGATATCAACCAAAGTTGTGAACTAAGAATACTATTAACACTAAACTATGAACACATATAGTTAACCAGTGATGTCAATTACAAGTATTACAGTTAAAAATCTATATTTATTTTAACAGCCAAAAGACTATTAAAAAAATTGTCCGGACCAAATTGTTAACAACTACGAAAAATTACTCTCCTACCTTTAATTGCCGTTAGATTTCCTCCAAATTTAGTCCAGACACAGATCTTTAAAAAACCATTACAATGACACAGATTCCACATACCAGTTGCTAACCATGTCATCTATATCGACTTCGCTGAGAGCGCATAGGGAAAAAAGCATGTAAATTTGTATCAGCTGCCATTTTAACTTTTTATGGAATATTCTTCAAGAGGGGTGAAAGGATAGGACTTAAATCTAACAACGTCATAACATGTTATGATATAAAAGCAAACGTGATGACGTCATATTATTAATTTTTTAAATTATTATTATAATTTTAATGATACCACTAGAGATCATCGATTTCATATTAATTGTGTCACATACTTTGGAGGCTTTCACCCCTCTTAAAGAGTATTCCATAAACAAGCAACATGGTAGACGGCAGAAAACTGCATATATTTTTCCCTATGCAATCTCAGCAAAGACAATATCGGCGACATCGTTGCAGTCTCGTGTGTTGAATCTGTATATTTGTAGTGGGTTTTTTGCGATTTGTGTCTGGACAAAATTTGGAGGAAATCTAACTGCAATTAAAGGTAGGAGAGTAATTTTTTGTAGTTGTTAACAATTTGGTTCGAACAATAGGCAGTCGCCCATTATCCATTGAATGTTCACAGTGACCGACTAACAACACCAGGAGACTAGACAATCGCCCATTATCTCAAGATGCTCCCAATGACCAGTTAATTAAAGAGTTATACACAAAAGAACTACAATATTTAACTACAGTTAATATTATATACACTTACAGATATTATTTAAACCACCAAAAGATTAGGCAATCGCCCATTATCAATTGAGTGTTCTCAGTGACTGACTAACAACACCAGGAGACTAGACAATCGCCCATTATCTCAAGATGCTCTCAATAAACAGTTATTGTCCGAACCAAATTGTTAACAACTACAAAAAATTACTCTCCTACCTTTAAATGCCGTTAGATTTCCTCCAAAGTTTGTCCAGACACAAATCTTGAAAAAACCATTACAGTGACACAGATTCCACATACCAGATGATAACCATGTCACCTATATCGACTTCGCTGAGAGCACATAGGGAAAAAAGCATGTAATTTTGTATCAGCTGCCATTTTGACTTTTTATGGAATATTCTTCAAGAGGGGTGAAAGGATAGGACTTAATCTAACAACATCATAACATGTTATGATATAAAAGCAAACGTGATGACGTCATATTATTAATTGTTGTTATTATTATTATTATTATATTATTATTATTATTTTAAAGATACCACTAGAGATCATCGATTTTATATTAATTGTGTCACATACTTTGGAGGCTTTCACCCCTCTTGAAGAGTATTCCATAAACAAGCAACATGGCAGACGGCAGAAAACTGCATGTATTTTTCCCTATGCAATCTCAGCGAAGACAATATCGGCGACATCGTTGCAGTCTCGTGTGTGGAATCTGTATAGGCCTATTTGTAGTGGGTTTTTTACGATTTGTGTTTGGACAAACTTTGGAGGAAATCTAACGGCAATTAAAGGTAGGAGAGTAATTTTTTGTAGTTGTTAACAATTTGGTTCGGACAATAGTTAAGAGTTATACTCCAAAGAACCATAATATTACATATAGTTATAGGTAGTTACATATATTTATTTAAACCACCAAAAGACTAGGCAATCGCCCATTATCAATTGAGTGTTCTCCGTGACTAACAACACCAGGAGACTAGACAATCGCCCATTATCTCAAGATGCTCTCAATGAACAGTTAGTTAATTATCTATCCTAAATTTAATAAACAAAAAAGAGTAATTATTGAGTTGGACCCCAAAACTTTACTTTAAAGTAATTTAAATTGGATAACCTATTAATTTAGAAAGATTGCAAAGGAAGCTACAGACAATCGTCTATTTACCTCTCAATGCTGTCCAAAATGTAAGAAAAATATTCAATGAAACGTTATAACTGCGAAGTTTAGCTCGATCAGCTGATAGTTGTCAAAATTTGGATCCAACTGTTTACAACTGACGTAACAGTTCTATTTATACCCCAACATTGATGTCACTGGTCTTTTTTGAACCTCCCAGACGAACATCGGCTAGGATGCGCGCGCATCTCCTTAGCAACGAGGCGTGAAGGTGCAAACAAACTCAGTCCTAGCGTGCGATTGATAGTGGAAGGTTGTATATTTTGAAGTGTTTCGTATTATAGTTGTACTATTTTCATTGACATGGCATATAGATACATGGATGAGTTGCCAGTGGAAGCTTTAGTTCGTTATAAGGCCAAATTAGATATTGTTGGACTTCACCAGTGCCCGTACAAACTAAAAGCCGACGAGTGGACCAATAACCCGAAACAGTGGCCCAAGATTGAATATCCCGATGTTTACCACTATCTCATTAATACTCCAGGTGAGGAATATATTTTTAACAACTGTTTTATTATTTGTATTTGTGGTTAATTATATACAGATAGATCCCAGCCCAATTATTGGGTCAATAATAATATCAAAAAGTACGGAAGTAGTCCGACTCTGTGGCAAATTATGTACGATATGTACGTACAGCTTACATAGCCTACATGTATGTACCTACGTATAAATTAACACTTTTTACACTTTTCAATGCTCGATTTAAAACTACTGCAGTCTTACAAACCTGTATATTTAATATTTTTGTTTGTACAATTTGTCATTGTAAATTAATTGGTCTAGCTGTATTTCAGTTTATAAAATCATATTCAGGCTATGAATTTAGCATGGGACACCCCCCCCCCCCCCCCCCCCCCCCCCCCCAATCGGTTATCTTGCTCAAGGGTCAGTTAAAATGTACAAAAATAACACCCAATTGGTCCCATAGCTAAACCATGCATATTAAAAATCCCGTACTGGGCCAGTTAAGAGAAAAATGGTAATACCAGACACTGATATGTTATTTATGTTTCACTCATCCTTTTTTTTTATTTCTTTTTATTGTTTTAGGGGTTTTCAGCCAACAGCCAAAAGCAAACCATCGGTCTTTGGAAGCCTACAACTTTTTTGTATCTGGATGGGTCCAAACTGTTTTGCACATTAAAGTTGGTACCAATACTGTTTTGAAAGCTGACGTGAAACCTTCCTGGCGGGTAACAGAGGACTGTCACCATTCTTGGGTAGCAGTTGACAACAGTGCATGTGTACTTACTGCACACTGTGACTGTATGGCAGGTTTAGGGGAATCTTGCTCACATATTGGTGCCTTGCTATACAAGATGGAAGCAGCAGTCCGTCTCGGATACACAGACAGTGCTTGCACTGATGTTCCTTGCCAGTGGAATCAGTGTTTCACCAAAAAAGTGACACCATCGCCTGTGGCCCGTATTAACTTTTATACCGAAAAGGTAAAAGAAAAAGTAAGAAAGTGTAATATAATTAAGAAACATGCTACACCTGCCACTGAAGATGAACAAAAACTGTTTCTTGCTGGGTTACAAAGAACAGGGGAAAATATTGTAGGATTTGTGGCATTCAGTGAATATAATGAGCGTTTTATGAATGACAAACCACTGCCTAAGGAAAGAAGTATTCCAATTAAATACAGATATTTTTATTTCAAGTACCCCTTGACCACAACAGTCACAACAGCAAAGTCCATCAGGTGAGGCACCAAGGAACGGCAATTCATCCGAAATCATAAATCCACACTTCCGCACATGGAAGTTTGTATGAACTCGGGACAGTGGGAGAATATGTCCTGGTATTTTATTGTCACCGACGGGGTTCTAGCCAACGGGATTTAACTGTGTGTATATATATATATATATATATATATATATATATATATATATGTATGTGTATATATATGTGTGTGTGTGTGTGTGTGTGTGTGTGTGTGTGTGTGTGTGTGTGTGTGTGTGTTGTGTGTGTGTGTGTGTGTGTGTGTGTGTGTGTGTAAATCATAATTTTTATTTCATTTCTCGTTTCATAATGAATAAAACAAAAAACCATAAAAGTAAAAATTAATTAAAGTTAATAAAATAACTTAAAAGTAAAAATAAATTAAAGTTAATAAATTAAAATAAAATAAATGAAATTAAAGTTAATAACAAAAAACAAAAAAGATTAATTAATAGAAATGAAATAAAAATTATGATTTACACACACACACACACACACACACACACACACATATATATATATATATATATATATATATATATATATATATATATATATATATATATATATATATATATATATATATATATATACACACACACACACAGTTAAATCCCGTTGGCTCGAACCCCGTCGGTGCTCGAGAAAGAGAAAGTGTTCGACCCATCGGGTAGTTCGACCCAACCATTCAACAAGGTCGACATTCGGAAGCAGATATATAGAATATCAGTTTATTACGTTTTTATATCGTGGTTATTTTGCGAGGTTGCCGAATCACAACTTTTTCTAAAACGCACGTTCGACTCTGCAGGGATACGATTTTGATCACGGAATATGGTTTGTCATTCAAATTAGATTAACATGTTATGTGTGTACTCTTTTCACCTACATATTATTTTATTTTTTTAAAACGAAAAAATATCCAAAGAACGTGTTTAATTTATGCAAATCGTTGGGAATAGTAAAAATGTTTTCTGCAGCAACAAGTAAACATTAGTAAACAACAACAACAACAAAAAACCGTTTAATGTTTACAAAATGGACGCCTTCTAATGTAATAACATGTAAATCCGTTTTGCAGTAATAAGCGAAAGGTCTGCGCGCATTAATAGTTTTATCAAAGAGGAAGTCATACTGACACTAGACCGAATATCTTTTATATTTATGATTTGTTTATTTTATATTTATATCATATGTTCAATGGCTTTTACAACAGACAGATCATTAAAAATATATATATATAAAACATGAAATAAAGCTTTACAGAGACAGAAATATCCGGTCTACACAAACACAATCTCGATCCAGTGTGCACAGGGAACCAGAACTATTAAGAACCCCGAAATAAATTGTATACAGCAGCAAGCATAGCATCAGCAAAGTAAGCATGGCTGTTCGAAAGTCCATACATAGCTTTATTTCTTATTTTGTTTCAACAGAGGAATCCCGCATGAACGAAATCGGATGTCTGGATCCATCGTGTAACACCACGGAAAGCCTTCTCCATCAGGATCTCTACAGAAGTTTTCTGCTGCAGCAAGAGATGCGTCTGGATAACTAGCCGGGTTGGTTCGACTGTGTTCGTGTGGTGTTTGCTGGTCAAATCTCTGACACGTGATTCCAGATTCGGTGGTCATCTTTCTCCCGGCATACACCACGTGTCCGTTGACAACACGGTAACATTCAGGTTGTGGCGAAGAATCACAGTCGTCTGCAAGAATATGGAAAGAAATGACAACTGAGTGTTCAACGACACCAGCACTTCGGCTAACAGTTGGTAGCCTAACTGTGATACTTGGTCTAGAGAATGAAAGAAGAAACACGAATGGTATTTCTGCTATTACCTTGTAGCAGCAATAAATCATTTGTATACAAGGCAGGGCATAACTAGTAGAGTTGTCACCTAAAACATGGTTCATTTGCTGGTTGACAGCCTGTTCTACAACTCTGGGTACGACTGTTTGCTAATCTTAAAGCAGGGATGGCAACATTTTTATAAATTGTCCTGAGATTCGAGAACACATATTTCTTTTTAATATTAATATTTCTACAGTTTATTTGGTTGGGTATTTTGTTTTAAAGATTTTAGTCTATTAAAACTATTATTTTATTAGTATGTGTCGTTGATCATTTATGGATATATCTCTTCACTTCTGTGTACACTGTTTCATTAATAATTTTAACATTTTAAAATTAATATTGTTCAACCATTTACCTTTGACATCCCAATGAATGAATGAATGAATGGTATCATAAACATTCATGCATGCATCATTAATTTAAAATTTTTAACGTAACTCTGGTCATATGCTAAAATGTAAGCAAGCTAACAAACACATTACCTAGTTTATAATACATCATAAAATACTTTAGCCCAGTGATTGAATTTCCGTCCACACTGTAATTATTTGAGAGTTTCTCACGATAAAATGTACAAGTGTCATGGCGGCTGTCGAATAAAGCAGACCTGCATTGTTGGTTCTCCGCGCAGTCCTTGACGCATGTGGAAAATGTATTCCTACTCACATTGTACACGTCTAGTTCTCTGGCGCGAAAATCCTCGAAGCACAAAACACGTTTAAAGCGTACTGGTTCACGTGAGCACGTAGGATCGCTGTCTACCATCCACAAAGAACAGTAAACAAGTAACAAGATGGCTAGACAACATGGAACGTGTAAAACCTGGACGCAAGACTTCATTGTCTGTTGGACATGTAACACCTTGTTTATCTTTAATTTAGTTCTCCGACCTCTTTGGTTAAACAACGAAACACGAAATATAGGAGTAAAACTACATTGCATCTATTTCCTTTCCCATAGTTGCATCATTCATCGACACTTAGAATCATTTGTCTATTACGTCTATTAAAAACAATCCTGTTGGTTGTGTATAAATGTAGTTCTTGTTGCCAATGTTATGCATAATAAACAGTTGCATACAAACGTAACAGCAACTTTCCTCACGTCTATTGGAGAATTTCCACTGATTTGCAGACTTGTTTTGTATTAATTTATTTTAGTTATTCTGGCTATTCAATGTTTGTGTTGACGCATTTTCATTTGTCGGTCGAGTTTTTTGTTGGTTTTTTTTTTTTAACTTTGTGGTGTTTGTGCAAAATCCAGGAACCGTAAAATGACAAACAATAGAATTGAAACAAGATATTCCTAACAATGTTTCAGTGCATTTTAATTATTAATCATTCGCCGTGTTTTCTCTTTCAGTGAAATTGTGTTCTAGTCTGTATTCATATCGCTTAATGTAAAAATCTGCAGCTTCACTCCAGGTTAATGTCTGTGTACTTAAGTAATGCATTTTTACAGTTAACAGCTACCTGTTCCAATAAAAGTCATGAGAGATTTTAACAATTTGCACTGGTTCGTCAAAGGTCGGGACGTCGCTCGCGTGATGCGTAGTGAGTCTACGATCGATCGTCGTCGGTGGACCATTGGGCCATTTCTTGTTCCAGCCAGTGCATCACGATTGGTATATCAAAGGCCGTGGTATGTGCTATCCTGTCTGTGGGATGGTGCATATAAAATATCCCTTGCTACTAATGGAAAAATGTAGCGCGTTTCCTCTGTTAGACTGTATAACAAATTTACCAAATGTTTAACATCCAATAGCCGATGATAAATAGATAAATGTGCTCGAATTGTGGCGTTGAAGAAAACAAACTTTAAACAACACTTTTATCATTTGTAGTTTTTGGCAATTTGTATTTAAGGGGACCTTAGTATATCAAGCTCAGTACCAACATTAAACATACGAAGAAAATACATATTAATTCCTTTATAAAAGGGCCTAACTCTCAAGTTACAACATTCTATTGCAATAAAGTATTTCATAAGTCATTTATAATGTGTAATAGATTTAACATTGTTCACATCTGACAACGCAATTAATTTACCTTTAATAACCATATCTCTGTGTGTACTGTAAACTCACCGTGGAGCAGGAGTAAAAAATTATCTGAGAATGGCTAATACAGTACAACTCCCCTTTTGGGGTACCTTGTTTGCCGTGAGGTGCAACCCGTGAAGATGAATAATGGGATCCTGATGGATGAGTTGGGGCATATTTGCGGGTATGACTTCTGAAAATACATGTACATCACTTTGGCGCGGAGTTCAAATAGACGTGCAGCTAGGAAGGCCCGACCTGATCAATCGGCTGGTCACCCCAAGCTCCAAAGCAAATAATCTCTGTTTTGTTTACATTAATCAAGAGCAAACATTGTTTTATACACCATATGAATTTGTTGCTCTTTGGGCGGTGGCTGGGGTCAATTGGGTGGTTTTCTTATTCTTATTGCCCAAATATATCAGCCATGTATCCCTGGCATGGCTGTCTGCTGGTTATCCGTAGCACCATGTCCCCTTGTTGGACTTGGTGGTGGGTGGGGGCATGGTTGATGAACCTTTTTAACCTAATATGGGTAAAACAAATTTAGCAACCTTAGATGGGATCCTTAAAAGGGTCCACACTGAAGTTTCAGACAGCTTGTCTTTGGACGAGGACTCCATAAAATCTAAAACAAATGTGAAGAAATCCAAAGTGATTTCTTCACAAACTTGGCCACGGTTTCTCGTCATTTCCACTGATGATGGGGCCTCGAATAAACGTTCACCTTTTGCCATTCAAAAGGTAATTGTTGGCTTGGCTAGTGAGCCAAAATCTGTTAAGAAAATTAAGAATGGACTGTTGGTTGAGTGTTTAACCGAAAAACATTCAACTTGCCTTCTTAAGTCGACAGTTTTTTCAATGTGCCGATTAAGGTAACAGCATACCTCCCTCAACTCGTCAAACCGAGTGATCAGATGCAGAGATCTTGAAGGAGTAAGTGAGGAAGAAATATGCCAAAATGTATCTTCACAGGGAGTTACTGCAGTCAGGGGGATAAAGGTTGGTCGAAACAATGACTTGTTACCGACAAATACTTGTACCTCACCTTTAACGTCCCTACCCTTCCCCAGTCTGTCAATGCTGGTTACCTTAATATTCCTGTTGAACCCTTTATTCCAAACCAATTGCGTTGCTTCAAATGTCAGAGGTTTGACCATTGTCAGAACGCATGTCGTGGCAAACTTACATGTGCTCGTTGTGGTCTTTTTAATCACGACAGCAAGACATATAAGAACGATGTACTTTGTCTCAACTGCAAGGGCAACTACTGTGCATACACGCGAGAGTGTCCACGGTAGAAACTAAAAAAACGAGTTCAACAGGTAAAGGTACAAAATAAACTATTCTTCATGGATGCCAGACGTTTGGTGGAGATGGCAACACCGGCAGTGGCTGACAAGTCATATGCAGCTGCAGCTGTTGCCAAAGTCGCCATTAAAAGTGTTGCGGTCAACACAGACCTAACCTGGCACTGTGACGAAGCCAAGTACATTGAGAAGGCACAAAAACAAGTGCAGAAAGCACAAAAGGAAAATGTTACTCCTCAGCACAAGTAAAGTGTCATTGGATTTTAAGACTCCCCCAAATAGGTCGAGCAATAGTCTCCCTAAGAGTACTTTCTGGTAGGCTGAAAAAGATCGAACTACGATCAGTAATATGTATGAAACCTGATATCGGTGATCACGATATGGAGGTTTCATATCCAGATCATTGTCGATCACAAATTAAGTGTTCTAATTTAAAAGTATAATCCTCTTGCAGTGTGTCTTCGAGAAACCTTCCTGAAGGATACTTACAGTATTAACATCAGATGATTTAATCTCTACCATAAATGTCAAGAAACTGAAAATAGAGCGTCTGCGGGCGTTTCCATTACTGTAAATGAAAACATTCCTTAATCATATTAAAGTCAAATGTTCAATTTATTTACCCTCCTCGAAACAATTAAAATTTTAAACCTAGGGACTTTCAAGGTCTTCGTGATCAACTCCCTATTCCCTTTATTATCATGGGAGATTGTAATGCTCACCACACTTTGTGGTGATGCGATGACATAAATAATAGAGGTAACCAATTAGAGGACTTAATTCTCAAAAATGACAATATTATTTAATGATAAAAGTCTTTGTAGTCCATCACTTCGTCTTGATTTCTCCTGGAAAGTTTGTCCAGACCCTTGTTGTATTGACCACTTTCTAATTATTTTGGAGAATGATAGACCTCCATCACTTGAAAGGGCTCAGAGATGGAAGCTGACAGGGGCAAACAGGAATCAATTTCGGCATCTATGCAGCACTCGACTGCAACAAACTGCCATGACTGGTGTTGTTGATCCTATGCCTTTGTTCACCTCCATCTTGAAAGATACTGCAGAGGAAACCATTCCTAAGACTTCGGCAGTACCGAAGCGTTTTAATAAACCATGGTTCAATGAGACATGCAAAGATGCAATCAAATAGCAAAAGAGGACTCTCGAGAGGTTCAAACGCGAAACTACCGGGGATAACTTGAAAACATAGCACAATGCTTGGGCAAAGGCTTGTAAAGCTATCAGACAGAGTAAGAAATCATCTTGGAGAAATTATGTCTCCAAGTTGACTTCTCAAACATCCGTGAAATCTGTCTGGAATAGGATATGCAAAATCAAGGGAAAAGAATTCCGTAATACAGTTCACCATTTGTTTGTCAATGATACGGATGTGACGTCTTATCGTGACATTGCCAATGCATTGGCAGACAATTTCTCTGATAACTCTTCTTCTTCTTTCAGTACAGATGTTTTTACATCTGTCAGAAATAATGCTGAAGTAGAGCACATGATAATTCGGTAGGACCAGATGAAATACACTATCAACTCTTAAAACATTTACCTGAATCATCCTTAATGTTTCTATAAAATATCTTGAACAAAATCTCGATTTCTAGTGACTTTTCTTATGATTGGAGGACAGCCATTGTCATTCCTATTTCAAAGCCTGGTAAGGATCCAACAAATCCTCCCAGTAATCACCCTATTGCTTTGACAAGTTGCATGTGTAAAACCATGGAAAGAATTATTAACCGTGGACTTATCTGGTACCTTGAGTCCCACAAATGGCTTACTAACCTGTAATGTGGGTTCAGGTCTAGACGTAGCATGGTCGATCATCTTGTCAGATTTGAAACGTCTTGTAGAGATGCATTCATCCATAACCAGCATTTGGTATCAGTATGTTTTTACCCTGTGGAAGTATGGGATTTTGAAAGACCTCCATGACATGGGTCTAAGTGGCCGTATGCCTGACTTTATCTCAAATGTCTTTTAAAATAGGTCTTTTAAGGTACGAGTGGGATCTACGTTATCTGATTCTCACTCCCAAGAGATGGGTGTGCCTCCAGGTAGCATCCTATCAGTAACTTCATTTTTTGTGAAAATTAACAGCATCACCCAGTGTTGATAGCTCGTTATATGTCGATGTTTTTCAGATTTGCTACAGGCCGTCCAGTATGAGTATCATTGAACGTCAGTTGCAACTTTGTTTGAATAAGCTTCAACAATGAGCAGCTGACAATGGATTTCGATTCTCAAAGTCAAAAACTGTCTGTATGCATAGCTGCCAGAAAAGAGGTCACCATTTAGATCCTCAACTTTTTCTTGACAAAAGTCCGGTTCCAATTGTGGAGGAGACCAAATTTCTGGGAGTTATTTTTAACATCTTTTGTTCCTCATTTACAGTATGTTAAAAAGAAGGGCTTAAAGGCTTTCAACATCTTAAACGTTATTGGCAAGATTGAATGGGGAACAGATAGAAAGTTTATGCTCCGAATTTATATATCTTTAGTTAGGTATAAACTTGATTATGGGTGCATTGTGTATGGGTCAGCATGCAAGTCTTACTTGCGGATACTAGATCCTATACACAAGGGATTTAGGCTTTGTCTTGGTTCTTTCAAAACATCTCCTGTGGAGAGCTTGTACGTCGATGCACACGAACCTATTTTGGGTGCTAGACGTGCAAAGCTTTCTCTGCAGTATTCTACAAAGATTAAATCAATGCCAAAACATCCTGCACATAATGCAGTGTTTGATAACAAATATATGAAGTTATTTGATGCGAAACCGAATGCGATTCGAACATTTGGTCTTCGCATTAAGCAGTTTTTATCAGTTTCTAACATTAACAGACATTTTAGAAACACCTTCATATTTTATTTTGCCACCTAGGTGTATCAAACCACCAAAAATTGTATTCGAACTTGTGCATCTAAAGAAAGATCGCACAGATGCAGTTATTTATAAGCAACATTTCATGGAAATCCAAGAGAGGTACTGTGATTACATTCTTGTTTACACAGACTGATCACGGGCTGATTCTGTGGCTTCTGCTACAGTTTTTTCATCAGACGCAATAATTTCCACGAGACTGCCTGATTCAGCATCAATCTTTACTGCTGAAACCTGGGCAATCATTAAAGCCCTGGAACAGATTAAGGACTCATGTGCATCCAAATATATTATTTTTACAGACTCACTTTCGTGTCTCCAAGCTTTACAGTACATAAAATTGGAGCATCCCTTAGTTGGGATGGTGATACGAAAGTGTGTAATTTTATCAATTGCCAATAAAAAAATTATATTTTATATTACCCATGTTGACATTAAAGGGACATTCCTGAGTTTGTTGCATTGTAAGATGTTTCCGACAAATAAAATATTTCTATGACATTAAATATATTTTCTTGTTTAGAATATCAGTGTCTGTATATTCAATATGTCTCTGGTCGTCTTAATATGTATAAGAAGCCCAAACTGGATTTTGTCTTCAAATAATTTTGTACGTATGACAAAAAATATATTTCAAAAAATAAAATGAAATTTAACCTATTGTTACGTGTTGTTTTTGTATCATCTGAACCTTTAGTGTTTTACGTCAGGACTGTGACGTCAGAGGTTTTTGTTGTATTAAAAAGATGGCGATGTTGATAACGTGCTCATGATAACCTCGTCGTCTTGTTAGTTGAGACTAACACTTAACATGGTGGTTGACTGTATATAACATGAAACTAGTGGTATCGTTGATGTTTGTTTTCAGTCTGCTATCTATTAAGAAAAATGCTCTTTGTTAAAAACGTTTGACAATCTTGTTCAGTCCAGCTTTAACCTTGAAAAAGTATCGCTGACCGTGATTTGAGATATGAAACGAATATGCCCCCAGTTCCAGGTATAAAAAAACCCCAGTCTTTTGACATTTGGACCGGAGGAAGCTGAACAAAAGAATATCGGCCTCCCCCACCCAAACCCCCAATACTTGCTGCTGGTAATAACTTGGTACTTGGTGATGCCTCGACCAGAAGCGGTCAGGCGCCCGATGGGCAACCTAAGGAGACACCACAGCATCGTAAAGGTATAAAATTAACGAGCTACTCTCGATTCACTAATATCAAAACCTATATTAGCTCGGCCATTTACCTTTCGACCGACCGTTCAAAATTGCGCACCACTTTCTCTTTGGCATTAACGGCTCCATTCAAATTCCATAGCACCACCACCACCCCCACCCGCCTGCTACCGATTCAATCGGGCTGCTGGTGCTCCCTTGCACCTGCCAGTGCAGGCGGTCCCTCCTTCCCCTCCCCCCACCTTTCCTGTCATGGAC
Source organism: Gigantopelta aegis (assembly GCF_016097555.1). NCBI lineage: Eukaryota > Metazoa > Mollusca > Gastropoda > Neomphalida > Peltospiridae > Gigantopelta > Gigantopelta aegis. The sequence goes on along the minus strand of NC_054702.1, from coordinate 77,680,783 downwards.
GACAGGCGTGCGCTACAACAGCTTGCTCTGAATGTGCACGTAAAACCCTATGACATGACATGACATGACATTTGGATCGAATGCATCTGAAAATTGGAAATTTTTCAAACAACGGTGGGAGACTTACACAGTTCTATCAGAACTCAATAAACGACCCAACCAGTACCAAGTCGCACTGTTTCTTCACTGTTTGTCTGATGAAGCGTTGAAAGTGTACAATGGTTTTCAGTTTGAGGTGGGAGAGAATAGTCAAACAATAAAGCAAGAACAATTTGAAGCTTTTGCTGTTGGGCAATTGAATGAAACTTATGAACGTTACGTATTTTACCAACAGAACCAAGGAGAAGATGAAACATTTGAAAAATTCTATGCTGCTATAAGAAGTCTGAGTTAAACTTGCTCATTTTGCATACAGTGCTCTGATTCCATGATAAGAGATAGAATTGTACTAGGCATAAGAGACCCCAAAACACAAACTGAATTGCTGAAAATTAGAGATCTCAGTCTTAACAAATGTGTTGACGTGTGCCGATCGGCAGAAAATGCAACATTTCAAAACAAAGCAATTCATAATGAGAGTGACACCGTGTACAAGTTGGGTACATGCCCAGGAACTGAACAACAGCGCATGTTCAAAGAATGTAAGTTCTGTGGAACGAGACATATATTACGAAAAGAAGAATGCCCAGCTTATGGCAAGACATGCCTACGTTGTAATGGGCGAAACCATTTCCAACGCCGATGTACTTTCAATCATAATACCACTCTACCAAAATCCAACAAGGACAGCAAACCTGTGCAATATTTGACTGATCAACAATCGCAAAATGACATAGAAGACAACTGGGATTACAAAGTGCAAAAGATGTAGAAGACTGGGTTAATACTATTTGTTCCATGGGAAACGACCTGAAGTGTCGTATGATTGTGAATGACAAAGAGGTCACCTTCCAGACAGATACTGACTCAACTGTGAATATGCTTCCTGAAAAACTTGCTAAGAACATTGAACCAACTAACAAAATATTGAAAATGTGGAACCACACCCAACTCTCGCCATGTGGAAAGTCCACAGAAATATTACGCAATCCTAAAAATGGAAAAGAGTACAATACAGAGTTTGTAGTGTTCAACGGAAATTTCACTCCTCTACTCGGATTGAAAACATCTGAACAAATGGAACTGTCACGGGGATCCTATAATACCCGTAACTGAATGAAACACGATTGTCCAAATATCTCTCCTAACTGTATATCTATTAGATCTCTCTGTAACGGGCAGTTCAAAACCCACATTGGCTCGTCTAGGTATGATCAGAGATAAGATCTTATATAAAGTATATATTATTATAGCACGTTTAGTTCACTAGAAACACAACAAAAACACAATACACTTTGGAATCTGTATTAACCTACGCTGACAAATGTACTGCCGCAGTAGTTAATTAATAACAACAATAATAACAACCCAGAACTGATCACTTAATTAGTTAATCTCTAGGTGTCTAGTTTACACAATATTGTAATCACTTCACCGTGACACAACACCCACACGTGTGATAATTGAGAAACGCTTACACACACACGTGCGATAATTGAGAAACGCTAACACACACACGTGTGATAATTGAGATACGCTTCCAGGGGAACTTAATCAATAAAGGAATTACAGCTCTATTCCTAACTGGTTAATTTTTAATTAACCCTTACTACTCATTCAGTAACCTTGTAACACAGAATTAATACTGGTACCTATCACAATAAAGACAATAACCTACAGTTTACCTAGGTCTTCTAGGATGACTGGCTAAGCTTTATATTACCAAATACTCGTATAAATATAGAACAGTAAGACTACGATTTACTTCGTCAGATGACCGAAGACCCTGTCTAAAGAATATTGGTATAATACAGTATTAAAATATTTAAAAGTCACATCAATCACATCAAGGTTATACAACAGAGCAGAAATAATATATTTACCAAAGTCCAAATGGACTAACGTTCCCTGGGAGCCTTCCTTTTTGCTTCTCTCCCATATATCTAAAATCCTAGCTATTTATTCAAAACTCTCAGAGACAGCGAATATCGCCTGGGGGTACAAGGCGGTACCTCACGTATCATGTGGATTTTCCACAACCACCACGCCGGCATATTTTTCTCTGATCGTCAGACTGGCTGTCGCCATACCGCAAGCAATCCCCTGGCCATAAACAGCACTACCGGAGATAGTACGTAACTACTAGCCACATGGCCTCCGCACCTGGCTGGATGTGCATTAGACGACCATCGCGCAAAGGTATCACGTAACAAGTTGCCCATCTGGGCTTAAGTGCAATTTGGAACTGCACACGGCCCTCTAAAACAATTAATATCGCCACAGGCGAAAACAAAATTAAGAGCATGTACCATCACAGGAACTGATAAACATTCAAACTGAGAATTTTTATTGTGTTTCCCAGCTTACGCCTAGCAGAAATGTAGAAGACAACTATGCTGATGTGTTTGATCTCTCAGCATTGGAACTCTACCTGGTCTTCAACACCTAGAAGTTGACCCCAATATCAAACCTGTTATCATGCCAGATAGACGGATTCCCATTTCTGTCCGCCCAGAATTGAAAACAGAATTAGATAGACTTGTCAGTAAAAATTTCTTAACTCCTGTAAATGAGCCTACCCCATGGGTGAGTCAAATTGTTGTTGCAAAGAAAAAGAATGGCAGATTACGAGTCTGTATTGACCCACCAGAGCTAAACAAAGCCCTTAAACATGAACATTACACGCTTCCATTACTAGAAGATGTCCTTCATGAACTTGGGACAGTCCACTGTTTTTTCTAAGGCAGATCTATCATCAGGTTTTTGGCATGTTCAACTAGATGAAGAGTCATCTACCCTAACTACATTTCAGACATGCTTTGGTCGTTACAAATGGCTACGACTTCCATTTGGCGTTTCAGTCTCATCACAGATCTTTCAGAAGAAACTGCTCGAAGCGTTTGATGGTCTTAAAGGAGTAGTGTGTGTTGCTGATGATGTAATAATACATGGAAAGACACTGGAAGATCATAACAAACACCTTGACTCGTTTCTGAGACGATGCCGAGAGAAGAACATTAAACTAAACAAAGAAAAACTGGTTCTAAGATCTGACAACATAACATTCATGGGACACCAAATCACGAAACAAGGACTAAAAACAGATCCACAAAAGATAGAAGCCATTAAAGACGATCCTTCGCCCAAGAATCTTGAAGAACTGTGGCGTTTTCTTGGTATGGTTAACTACTTGTCACGATTTCTATCACACATCACAGAAGTTATTTATCCATTGCATAACTTGTTGAAGAAGGGTGTTCCATGGATTTGGTCAAATTCTCAAGAACAAGCATTCTTAAAAGTGAAAAAGAAGATAATTGAAAGTCCTGTCCTGGCATTCTATGATCCAAACAAAGAGCTGATCCTAGTTAATGATGCCAGCGACAATGGACTGGGCTGTGTGTTAACACAGGAAGGCAGACCAGTGGCCTTTGCAAGTCGTACACTATCCAACGCAGAGAAAAACTATGCCCAAATCGAAAAAGAGATGTTGGCTATTGTGTATGGTTTGGAAAGGTTCCACCGTTACACATTCGGACGTCGGGTCCATGTGATTACAGACCATAAACCTCTGGTTTCCATTATTGTGAAACCCCTGTCAAAGGCCCCAAAACGCCTCCAATCGATGCTTCTTAGGGCACAGACGTACATCTATACTCTACAGTACAAGCCAGGTACTCAGATTCCAGTAGCTGATGCTCTATCTCGCGCACCTATACAAAAACCACCAGACTCACTTTCTCACCTTTCAACCATCAACGACTAGCAGAGATCAAGCAAGCAACTGCTTCAGACAACTCACTAACTGAACTCATGGATACCATAGTGAAAGGATGGCCAGATAAAAGAAGTGATGTTCCCCCCAGTATCACTCCCTATTTTGACTACCGAGATGAGCTTACAGTGCAAGATGGTATAGTTCTAAGAGGAGAACGAGTAATAATACCCGTTTCCATGCGGAAAGACTTGAAAGACAAAGTTCATGCAGGATATTTTGACATCAACTCCTGTCTTCGCAGAGCTAGAGAACTAATTTTCTGGCCAAGAATGTCTTCAGAGATAAAACATTATATCGAATCTTGTGACATATGTGCGTCTCACAGCAGAAAACAGTCCACTGAACCCTTACATATGCATGAAGTGCCAAATCGACCATGGGAAAAAGTAGGAACTGACATTTTCACAATTAGAGGAAGAAACTATCTAATAACAGTCGACTATTTCAGTCAATTCTTCGAAGTTGACTACCTCTCAGACACCACATCAGAAACGGTGGTTCATAAGCTAAAACACCACTTTGCTCGACCGGAATTCCAGACATAGTTGTGAGCGACAACGGACCCCAATATTCATTGGAACATTTCAAATTGTTTGCAAAGAAATGGGGGTTTTCACATGAACCGAGCAGTCCTGGACACAGCCAAGCAAATGGGGCTGCAGAAGCTGCTGTCAAAATAGCAAAACAGATGATGTTAAAGTGCCACGATGCTGGTGAAGACCACTATCTGGGTCTTCTGAATCTCAGAAACACTACACAAGAAGGCATGACAACAAGCCCTGCTCAACGCCTGATGGGCAGAAGAACAAAAACTATCATCCCAACGACATTCGATCTCCTGAAACCATTGGCACATGAACAAATTGAAGGTGAAAAACTAAAAATGGATAACAAACGATCCAAAATAGCCGAAAGCCTAATGAACAAAAGAGACTTAAAACCTCTTCATGTCGGGGATGTCATACGAATGCAGCCCACTGATAACAACAACCATGAATGGAGAGAGGCAACAGTAACACAGAGACTGAAAAGTAGAACTTATGAGGTGAAAACCAGTAAAGGCAGAACATACCGACGGAACCGGGTATTCCTGCGATCAATGCCACATACTCCAACTCACTTACGTCGATCTAGTATAGGACCGAATCTCAACCAACCCGTCAGTGATTAATTTTCCTCTTGCCAACCAGATGACTGTAACACCAGGATACAGGACCCCCATATAACACCAAACCCAAACCCCAAAGTGATGGACGAATCAACTGTGACTGAAAAACAAGAGGTGGTCCTAGGACCATACACAACAAGATCTGGCAGAGTGATCAAGCCAAGAGACATATTGGACCTATAATGTGTTTAAATTTCTGGAAACAGTTGCATTAATTTTCTTTAAGTGTTAAAGACTTCAGTTTTGTTTTTAAGTGTTGAAAACTTTTCACTGTAAAGGGAAAGAGAAGAGAACAAATTAATTTTAACTTTATTTTTTGTATTATCACACACAAGTATTACGTTAACAAAAGTTCAGGTTTATTATTTTACAGAATTTAAAGTGATTAGTATAATTATTCTTTATTCCAAAAGGGGGAAGATGTTACGTGTTGTTTTTGTATCATCTGAACCTTTAGTGTTTTACGTCAAGACTGTGACGTCAGAGGTTTTTGTTGTATTAAAAAGATGGCGATCTTGATAACGTGCTCATGATAATCTCGTCGTCTTGTTAGTTGACACCTATTACAAATATTAGAACGACCAGAAACACGTTTAGTATAGAGTCACTAATATTTTATGCAGAAAAATATATTTGATATGTAATTACAAGCGTTAAAAAGTCTCTGTTAGTCGATAACATCTTAAACATTGTCCAGTTGACCTTTCATTCGACCAATCAAAACCTTACTTGCAAAATCATGCCAGTGATTTGAAAAGAATTTGAAAACATTCGGGATTATGCCGAGGGTATACGAAATGATTCGGGTGAATTACGAAGTATGCCGGAAACCTTTTGCAATATAAAATTCGTTTCAAGACGAAACAAAAAAACCATGTTGGTATAGCCATAAAATCTGCTTATACTAGTATATAATTCAGAGTTTATTACTGCACTTTTCCCCCTGTTTTTTCAATGTTGAAATAGACCAGCAAGTTCGCCTATAGCATAAATAGTCTCGCCCGATATTTTTAGAATTTGTATGCTCCCGAATAACGTTATAAAAGGCGAAGTGTAATTGGTCGATATTTAAATTATTTATAGATGAAATGTCACCTGGACATGGGAGTCCACGCAATGCTGTTAGATCTACTGGCAGACCCAGTAGAGCTAATTTTAATCAGATTGGTATCGGCCATGCATATTTGACGCATTCATTATTTTAAAGGGACATTCCTGAGTTTGCTGCGATTTTTAAGATGTTATCGACTAACCGATACTTTTTACGATTGTCATTACATACCAAATATATTTTTCTGCGTAAAATATCAGTGGCTGTATATTAAACGTGTTTCTGGTCATTCTAATATTTCTACTAGGTTAAATTTCATTTTATTTCCTAAAATATATGTTTTTTCGTACGTACGAAATTATTTGAAGACAAAATCCAGTTTGGGCTTCTTATAAATATTAAGACGACCAGAAACACATTGAATATACAGACACTGATATTATAAGCCAGAAAATATATTTATCATGTAAGTTTAAAGGGACTTTCCTGAGTTTGCTGCATTGTAAGATTTTTCCGACTAATACAATATTTCTACAATTAAACTTACACAGTTATAATTTAATTTCGTTTAAATACTTTAAACTGCTTGTAGGAGATATCGCTGGCACTATAATTTGCGATAATAAATCTTGATTGGTCAAATTTTAATGACTACATTCTTACTAAGTCAATTATCAGGAACTACTTTTTGCTTTCATCTCACCTAAAAAGTGGCTGCCATTCAGGTATTTGAAGCTGGTGATAATGTAAACATTGACAGATCAGGGTTTGTAACTGTTTTCAATTCTCTAGGTAATGGAGTGTACACTGTACAACTTGAAAAGCCACAGATTAAGGTTAGTGTAGCCTTCAGTAGCATCATGGCGTGTAGATATGGCAACACGAGATGTATTTCGATTTTTTTAAATTACGAGAAGCTGCCATTCTGGAATTGTTTGTTTTACAACACCTGGGCACATTTTAAATTACGGCTGTTTGGTGTCTAACATATGGTTGTGACACTTGGTCTAGATAGTGAAGAAAAAAATCTGCTCCCACTACATTAGATATTTCTACCGGAAAAGAGTAAATAATCTTTATATGCACAGACATAATATCAACTAGCACGGTACTTAACATATAACAAGCATGGTTACTGGTTGGGACGAGAAAAACCCAATGAGTCCACCGAGGAGGCTAGATCACATGATCCAAAAGAACCTCGATTGATCGCTCTACGACTAGGCTAGATATAACCCATAAAACAGCTGAGGTTATTCTCAAATGGTCCATTCCGCTATTTTGTTCCACAGCTGGTATATCAAACGTTGTGGTATACGATATTTGTGAGTGCGAGTAACAAACCCATTTGCTGATAGTCGAAAGGAGAAGCCTATGTGGCAGTAATGATTGTCTTAAATATATATAAATATATACAATAAACTCAACAGCCTCAAATTGAATATATGCGGTGCGGTGTCGTTCAAGCACACCTTCCTTTCCATTCTTGTGTTATTACAGTTCAAGTCAGTGTCTTATTACAATTCAGGTCAGCTAGTTTATTACAATTCAGGGCAGTTTTATTATAGTTCAAGTGAGTATTACAATTCAGGACAGTTTTTATTACAATCCAAGGCAGATATTACAATTCAGGTAATGTATTACAATTCAGGGCACAACACAACGCCTATGAATCTTGTACGTTGTCGTGTTGCAGTATACAAACTGTACACGTCTTTACGGCCAGTTGATTATTGTTCCCATGAAACTCCATTCAATCTGTCTTGTACAACAATAAGAAATCCTCTACCGGGTACACAGCGGTTTAAACCAGTCCGGTTGGCGTACACAAACTTGAATCGATCATGAAGCGTGTGGCAGTGGCGGCAAACTTGTCTTCTCACAAAAACTCACTAATCATAGTGCTCGCAAACACCTTGTTCAGACACTAATAGAATTAATATTCCAGCAACAGAAATACAACAAATCAGCGGTTACAAAAATATTAGCAGTATTAACAACTACTCTAACATAAATGAGGATTAACACCGACAAATATTGTCCATCTTATCTGGGTGATGGCCATTACAACGAGCCTCGTGTGAAGCCCCTGCACTGTGTCAAAGTTCGAATGAGTTCCGTCGATCGGCATTTTCAAACGCGATACTTCCCATTAGTGTACGTGTAACAATACATCGAACTATCGATATGTTGCGATAGTCAGTGCCTCGATAGCAATGCATCGATAGTTAATTCAAATATCGATAACTATTGCAATTGTTTCTTCAACTATCGAGAGTTTCGATAGTATGCATAGTGAAATATGGTCTACGACCAACGCATGATTTAACTACTTATTGACATTATTACAGATAACTAATTACAAAGACAGACAGACAGACAGACAGACAGACATACATACATACATACATACATACATACATACATACAAACACAGATAAATACACACACATACATACAATGTCATACATACATACATACATATTGATATTCATACATCAATATATACTAGCCAGTGGCAGGTCTGCCCACTGTGTCATGCACGTAAGCGGGATCGACCGTGTAGACTGTAGGCCCCTTTTTATGGATTTCTGGATAGCTCAGAACGCATCGTGGTTAGTCTGCATTTTGCTGCCATAGGTTCAAATCCCAGCAACAGCATGGGGCAATTTGTGAGGCCAGAAAGGATTTAATTATTACCTGCGCCAATGCGTTAATATCTATGTGTGTAACAGTCAACCTCGACATACATACAATATATAGATATTCATACATCAATACATACATATATACATCATACATATTGGAAGACTGAGGTTAATAGTTTTGTGAAATATGTATTCATATTACTGTTATCAAGCGATTTAAGTATTCACAATAGTATTGCAATAGTACTATCACTATTGCAATATTACCACAATAGTATTTTAAGTATCGCAATACTATTGCAATAGTAAAACTGACCGCAATAGTCACCCCTACTTCCCATCGAACAAAATTCGCAGATGCAGCAAATGGCAAATAATTTCTCCATGTTGACACCTGACACTCGCTTTGAATCAGTTTTTGGCTCCAGCAATATTTCTGGTGGAACATTCAACGTTACAGTTCACAACCATTTTCTTAGATAGTGACAGTGATTAAAATAGTTCTCACACGTAGTTTTCCAACGGGCAACAACTGTTATATTCTCCTTCTATTTTATCGTATGTTCCTGAACATTTGAAACGGTGTTTTTGTTCTGTTTTATTCTTGTTGACTGGCAGTAGTGTCATGGAGTTACAATATTGTTGAACTATTTTTTTTTGCGAAATAATATATCAAAGGTTCGTGTGTTTTTAGTCTTCATTAAAATAAATGTGTTAGTTGTGTATTATTGCGCCCGCTAACATTCCATAGGTTTCAAGAAATGTTTACAATTGTCGCAAATGAAAAGAATAATAATGAAGAAGGAAGGAAATGTTTTATTTAACGACGTACTCAACACATTTTATTTACGGTTATATGGCGTCGGACATATGGTTAAGGACCACACAGATATTGAGAGAGGAAACCCGCTGTCGTCACTTCATGGGCTACTCTTTTCGATTAGCAGCAAGGGATATTTTATATGCACCATCCCACAGACAGTATAGTACATACCACGGCCTTTGTTACACCAGTTGATCACCATTCCCAGTCTGGAGTTCGTCGCGGTAAGATGTGTTTGTGCACACTGCACGTGCTTTCGCGGCTCGACTTGGGGATCCTTCACTTTTGTTGTTTTTGTCAACGAAGTGAAGTTTTCTACTTGGATGTATGCGGCCATTGGAACTGATTGAACGCTGGAACGCTTCTCGTTTCGACAGTCTGCACCACCATGTTGGATTCTTTTTTAGCGAGATTCCTTGCCTCCACATCATTTCTCCGTCTGACTATGTTGACTTTTTTTTTTCGTGACGACCATTCTGCAGAACGCCACGGTTGTTCGCGTTTAGTCTCTACATGTCCGAGCCTGTCCTAGCAGCACTGGAAGATTGACCGCCCCACTCTAAGAAGAAATAGGAAGCGGGGTTGGCTCCTACTACTCTTTTCTAGACTTTACTTTGTTTTATTGTGATACCATCTCGTATCCTCCAGAGTCGGGCCCGTCCGCACCACTATACCAACCCATGACGACTGGACTATACCCTAGTCTGATTCTCTCTCTCGTTCAGACGGACCCGGCTTCTCAAAATCTGTATTTCAGCACAGCACTACACTTCAACGTCTATTGACTGTCAATCTAGGGGTTTTCTTGACGGGATGCAACCCATCTCGTCCCTACAGGCTGTGCACCATAACGACCTTAACGAGGTCACTCACTCAAAGGTTTATGTCGAAATTACTTTCTTTTTTTAATATTATTAAATAGTCCGATCCTCTCTTCTTTCTCTTATTTATTTTTGGACTGTCCTTCTAAAATGTTCCAAATTATATAAATATTCGACCGAGCAGTCAATTCTTTTTAATTTTGGCTTGGAACTTTTTTTTTTTAAATTCTATTAACTTTTTTACTAATTGCTATTTTTAAAATTCTGCCCATTTTCAACTCTACATCCCCCCCCCCAACCTCCCCTCCCCCCTCCCCCCCCCCCCCCCACCTCCTACATCCCGAGTCAGGCCACCGATCTTATCTAATTTCTTTTTGACCACCCGATCTAATCTAGCGACCAAATTTAATGGGTAGAATTTTCTTTATTAATTATATTAATTAGAGATGCGCATCAAAATTTTAAAGGCCCACTATTTAATTTTTGGATGTAAATTTCAAAATTGTCCTCTTAATTGTTTTCTGTCCCGGGACGGACATGCTCGAAACTCTAGTGGTATATGAGCATGTAAACATTATTCGCACTCGCACATGATGGCCTTCTCAGCCATTCCGTCATCCAGGGGCCGTCTCAAAACGACAAGTGCCCGACAATCACAAAAAAACTCAGAAGTTTGTTTTGTATAACGACACCACTAGAGCACATTGATTTATTAATCATCGGCTATTGGATGTCAAATATTTGGTAATTTTATCAGTGTTAGAGAGGAAACCCGCTACATTTTATCATTAGTAGCAAGTGATCTTTTATAGGCCTATGCACTATCCCACAGACAGGATAGCACATACCACCGTCTTTGATATGCCAGAGTAGTGCACATGCCAAACTGGCATACGACTCGTAGATCAAATACTTTTTTTCACCTTGAGAAAACGTGAATGTAATATTGTCTCTCTCTCTCTCTCTCTCTCTCTCTCTCTCTCTCTCTCTCTCTCTCTCTCTCTCTCTCTCTCTCTCTCTCTCTCTCTCTCTCTCTCTCTCTCTCTCTCTCTCTCTGTGTGTGTGTGTGTGTGTGTGTGTGTGTGTGCGCGCTTTGGTGATTGTCCACAGCCCAGTGGTAAAGCGCTCACTTGATGCGTTTTCAGTCTGGGATCGATCCCCGCCGGTGGGTCCATTGCGCTATTTCTCGCTTCACCCAGTGCACCATGACTGGTATATCAAAGGCCGTGGTATGTGATATCCTGTTTGTGGGATGGTGCATATAAAAGATTACTTGCTACTAATGATAAAATGTTGAGGGTTTCCTCTCTAACACAGTGATGATAAAATTACAAAATATTTGACATCCAATAGCCGATGTGTCGTTAAACAAAACAAACTTTTTTGGGTGATTGTCGGGCACTTGTCGTTTTGAGACGGCCCCTGGAAGACGGAATGGCTGAGTGGGCGATCATGTGACGCATCGTCACGATATAGGTCGGCGAACTTAGAATTCTGCTGTCCGGAGTTTGCCGAAGCTTAGCTGAATGTGGGTGCTGTCGGGTTTCTTTCTGTAGTGTGTGTATTAGTGATTAGTATCTAAATTTCTTTTAATCAATCAACTCGAAAATGATCGATGTAAAGGTATTTCACGTCAAACATAGGATTGTTGTGGTATTAGAGCGGAAATCTTTGACAACTTTTTGGTTGTTGGCAATTGCCAAAAAACACATAGCTTGGTCTCTGACTGTCATGTGAGCGTATTTATGTCCAAATGTCCGTCTAGCGCTCTTACAGTCAGAGTACTTGGGCTATATCGAGATATAAAATCTGTATTAAAATAATGCTGCATTGTAGGTCTAGCAAATAAAACACTGAAAACAAGTTTATATTCATTGTATTTGTGAATATATTACATTTTGATGAAACATCAATTATTTTAAATAGTAAATGTTGAAAATGTAATCTTCATTTTTTTTTTTTAATTGATAAAAGAAATATCTCCATACACCTTTCTCGTAACACTAACCGACTGGACACTTGAAAAAGCGCCACTCAGACGATTAATTATTTTGCAGATGGATGGTGTTTTTTTTTTTTACCAAAACGGCTAAACATATTTTTTAAGTTTAATTAAATTTTATTTCTCAGTCCCCCTTAAATGTTATTAACTCTGGAACGTTACTACAATAATCAGTTAATTATCATTAGCCCATGCACATAGAAAGAAAGAAATGTTTTATTTAACGACGCACTCAACACATTTTATTTACGGTTATATGGCGTCAGACATGTGGTTAAGGACCATACAGATATTTAGAGAGGAAACCCGTTGTCGCCACTTCATGGGCTACTCTTTTCGATTAGCAGCAAGGGATCTTTTATATGCACCATCACACAGATAGGGTAGTACATACCACGGCCTTTGATATACCAGTCGTGGTGCACTGGCTGGAACGAGAAATAGCCCAATTGGCCCACAGACGGGGATCGATCTCACACCGACCGCGCATCGAGCGAGCGCTGTATTACTGGGATACGTCCCGCGCCCCCCATGCGCATAGAAGTAACAAAAGTATGTTTAGAAACCTCTCCTGTTCTGGACGAAGGAGCCGACCTGGGTCGAAACCGGCGATCATGACAGGCGTGCGCTACAACAGCTTGCTCTGAATGGGCACGTTAAGTCCTATGACCCGGACCTCTACAGACCATGTTTCAAAGCAATTACCGGCTGTTGTGTGACGAATACGTCATCATTCGGACAGCCTTTAGAGGGAACTTGCTACAATTTTTCCATTAGGAGCAAGGGATCTTTTCCACAGACAGGACAAGACATACCACGAATTTTGATTTTTGATTTATCAGTCATGGGGCGTTTGTTGGGATAGAATACATACGTCTGCTGAACATGAAATATGTCAGTGTGTTTACGTTCAAGATTGTAGGGCTCTTAACGCCGACGAGCGCAATTTCCGTATTTGCGATATGCATAATTGTAATAACTCATGGACTTTACAGACGGTAGCCTTTTTGCCGTTTGAAAACAATTATTATCGTAGGTTGAGGAGATAATTTTTGATTTTTACGTTATGTTTATTTCTGGTAAAAGTCAGTGGTTAAATCATGCTGTAGGCATCTTCAAAATTGTCATAGGTGAGCCTTTTTGTCTATGGCAAAATCATTTTAAAATTGCCATTGAAATAAAATCATACTTCACGGTACGTCCCGACATCACTGTTACTTTTTCCCCTGCGCGTGCTGTAACCTCACCGTGGTGCAGGGGTGTAACATTCTCTTTGAGAATGGCCAATACAGCACAAATTGAAATTTTGAGTAACAGTGAGTATCTATCTGTGATATTTGTATTTTTGTACAGTTCTTTACACTGTTTTTATTTAAATCTTGAATTTTTGTGTTGATGTTGATCATCACCTTATTTGTTTGCATTACCATAGTGTGACACCCAATAGCCGATGTATTTTTCGTGCTGGGGTGTCGTCAAACATTCATTCATTCATTCACTGTTACTTTTCATTGCCCAGAACTGGAAGTGGGTGACATCACTGTTACTTTTCATTGCCCAGAACTGGAAGTGGGTGACATCACTGTTACTTTTCATTGCCCAGAACTGGAAGTGGATGATCTCACTGTTACTTTTCATTGCCCAGAACTGGAAGTGGGTGACACTACTGTTACTTTTCATTGCCCAGAACTGGAAGTGGGTGAGATCACTGTTACTTTTCATTGACCAGAATTGAAAGTGGGTGAGATCACTGTTACTTTTCTTTGTCCGGAGCTGAAAGTAGGTGAGATCACTGTTACTTTTCTTTGTCCAGAGCTGGAAGTAGGTGAGATCACTGTTACTTTTCTTTGTTTAAGACTGTGATTGGGTAAGATCATAGTTAGCTTTCTTTGTTTAAATTAGCATTGGGACTGGGTGAGATCACCGTTACCGTTCTATGTTCAGGACTAGGACTGGGTGAGATCACAGATACCTTTCTTTGTTCAGGCCTAGGACTGGGTGAGACCACAGTTACCATTCTTTGCTCAGGATTAGACGTGTGTGAGTTCATGGTTACCTTTCTTTGCTCGGGAATGGAAATGGGTGAGATCACCGTCTCATTCGTCTGAGGTGCGAGCCGTTGCAGGATCGATTGCTCTCGATGGACTAGGTTTGATGCAAGGGGCACAAGAGTGTGGCGCGCGAAGATTCTACGGGCCTGCCGAGTGCGTCGTTGGTGGACTTTCAGACCTAACGCTGTCTTGATTTAGTTATTTAGTTAAATACTTGGACCCATGATAGAAAAAATATCCTTGACACTGTATTCACTTCAGAGAGAAAAACTATTTTTTCTTTGGAATTGAACTTGGGCAGGATGGTGATAACCAGGGACAGGTTGGTAATAAAAGGTGGCTGGACACGGCGCCATTCTTTTTATTACTAGCGAAAAAAAATGCACTGCTGAATTGACGCATGTCAGTAAATGTAACATAGCAACATTAAGAATATATATATATATATATATATATATATATATATATATATATATATATATATATATATATATATATATTAGAAGAGTTCAACAGGTATATAGGCCTAGGCCTTTAAATTATTTTTTTTACAATAAAGAACACTATCCATATATGCACTTGAGTGTCAAAATAAAGTTTACACGTGGCTTGATATTGTAGATTCCGCAATTGATTAGCTCGGAAGTCCACACACACCGATGACACCACGCATCATGCCCGACATCTGTATACGAAGGTTTTAAATACGAACTAATGTCAAAGAGCATTCACAGTCTCTGTGAAACAAACATGGCATCAGTGCGTAACCATTCATAGCTTTGTTTTACTGAATACTTTCGCTGAAATATTTATATAAAGTTTTCATTGAGTTTTGCCTTTAGGGAGATCTAACTCCCACAAGGACAATTCTGTACGACAGTCATGAAATGAAACAGAAAGACAACAAGGAATGAGCTTTATTTGTTGAAACAAACAGTGTAGCCAATCAATAAGGGCAACTCAAACAATTTACAACATGTGTCATCTAGATGCAAATGCAGATGGTTTTGTAGAGTGTATATCAACAAATAAAACCACATAGACGACAATAGTATCATGTGACTTAAACTGCTACATACAGCATTTCAATCAACATATACACCATAGATATAAATACCACTCACTTACAGCAAATCAGAAAAAAAGCTAATTGTTTCAGTCGTAACGGAAAGCGTCTTTGACTGCCATACATGTAGTTCTACAAAACAATACTTAATTTATTTTAGTAGAACCCTGCATTTATTCCACGCACAATGGTAGGGAGTACGTTGACTGGTAGTCTTAACTGGAAGGAAACGTATTGTGCACCTCGAACTTTGACCCACTGAGATTCTAGTTGGTGTATGCTACCTGTAGTCAAGTTGTATTATTGCGCTTATCTGCAGACATAATATATCTGAACTATTCTGTACAAAGTGGTATTTATGCGATGGGTTTCTTTTCTAAACTATATGTTGATGATTGACAGACCTCTTGTTTAGACACCATTCCAACATTTGTTTTGTTGGTACTTCTTAATTATTATTTTTTTAACGACACCACGATAGCATAATAATCGGCTGTTGGATGTCAATGTTGTTACTTGTAGCAGTATAATATAATCTGGTTTAGCAAATAACTCCTCGTTAAAAAGTTCTGAAACAGCTTTTCGATTCTTCGTTTCATGATTACAAGTAGGTGGACCTCTGTAATATTTAAATAACTCACTGGTTTGAAGCTACTTGATTTAGTAATAACTGATCATAACAACTGTGTAATTGGTATACTGTCACATGCACAACAGCAACATAAGGCGGTGCACAGGCATTAAGTTGGACAACTTAAAAGGTCGCCTCAACGACCTATGATTGAGTTTTTTTGCAAGGTAGTTCTTAAAGGTAGGGTCAACTCAAACAAGAGCCTTATGTGTTGGAAAGATGCATACCCGGACCACCAACACATACTGACACTTTAGCAAATGAAAAACGCGTAATTTTAGAGTTAATAAAAAAAACATGATTATTCCTGCTAACTGGGGGCAGCCATTTTGTTTCGTTTTTGTGACGTCCGGTGGGATAGCTTGGGGCGAAGTGACGTCAGCTCCTGACCATCTCCTGTATGTACAGTGTAAACAAAAGCAGTAATTTTCGACAAGGCGCTTCTCTTTGATCAACCTGACTTGTAAAACAGCATAAATGACGTAATATTATAATAAACTATTTAACTAAATATATTTCAAGTTGCATTAACGGAACAAAAAGGGGTTATAGTATTTTTCTCTGTTAAATAATCCAAAGGAAAAATGTACAAAATTAGGCCTATTGATATGCTACGTTGGAGCAAAAACGACAACCCACGATACCCAAGTGATAATTTTCTTTTCTTTGGGACTACGTAATTGGTCAGTTCTGTGTTTTTAGATGGAAAAGTCTACTTAATCAATAGTTTTACAGAACTATTTACAGTAATAAACCATGTCCATTACAATTTTAGGGGAGACAGGTAATATTCCATAATACCGGTATGTATTTTTGTGGCTAGACAGCGTCAATTAATTGGCTCGTCTGGAAAAAAAGCTACCCCAATTTGCATGTTATATGGTGAACTTGGTAGAATGCCAGTCGAGTTGACTATCCACAAAAGATTAATTTGTTATTGGGCACGAGTTATCTCGGGGAAACAATCTAAACTATCTCTATTATTATACAAATCAATGATGAGAGACCATATTAGCAATGGAACTAACTATAACTGGATTACTGCTGTTAAAAATATTTTAGATTATCTAGGAATGAGTAATATATGGCTATCACAAACCTTTCTATCGGTAAAATGGCTATCACAACAAATTAGCATACGACAAAACGACCAGTATTTACAAACATGGAAAAATAATATTTCAGAATCATCGAGAGGTCAAACGTTAGACAACGTCACCGGTTCGGTGGTGGCAGCGTCATGGTGTGGGGCGGCATCTCTATCCACCACAGGACCCCCCCCCCCCCCCCCCTCTATGTGGTGGATGGCAATCTGAATGGAATCCGCTATCTGAATGAGATTATCCGGCCGTTGGTTCTCCCAGGCCTTCAGCAGATTGGCGGCGGGGCAGTTCTGCAGGATGACAATGCCAGACCCCACCGCGCCAGGGTGGTAACGGACTTTCTCAGACAACAAGGTATCGCCAGGATGGATTGGCCAGCATATTCGCCTGACTTGGCCCCAATAGAGCGAGCCTGGGACGAATTAGGCAGGAGAGTTCGGGATAACCATGCCCCTCCGGCCAACCTTCATGATCTGGGTCAACTTCTTATGGCCATTCCCCAAGAGTTCTTCAGACGTCTGATCAACAGCATGAGGCAACGATGTGTCGAGTGTATTCGCGCCAGGGGTGGATTCACACACTATTAAACGAATGTTCTAATGTGTAAAATCCATGTTTGACAACCTTCAGCTTTGACAGCATGTCATGTGACTTTCTTGTATACAGTGACGTTTATTTGTGTTTTTTTTGTAAATATGGAACAATAAATTAAATTTTTGGTGTAGTTTACATCATCAATCTAATACACTCTGAAACTTATTTGGTTATAAATTTTTGACCCTTAAATTCTTTTGAGTAGTATTTTAAATCGTATTACATTATTGTATGTCTTATTGTTATTTTATGAAAATTTAACTTTTATTATTATTATTATTTATTTATTTTATTTATACCTATATATTGTAATACCAATAATTATAAAGTACACAGTTGTAACAGAAATTTTCTGAATAATTATATTTTACAATATACCTCTACTCTGTTACACCGCAGAATGCATCTATATGGTTAATACACATATCTCTATAATGTAATGTCATGTATTTATATTATTAATACACATATCTTTATAATGTAATGTAATGTCATGTATTTGTATTTGTATTCATATATGTACCAAGCAATGTATTCTTATTATTTGTATCATCCTGTTAACCATCTTGTCAAAATCAGAATATGTATGTTCCTCTTACGCCGTTGCATAACGGCCTGAGTGTAATAAAGTTCTGTTCTGTTCTGTTCTGGTTACCAATCAAATACACACCTGCTAATCAGGAATCACAGGTAAAAGCAACTAACAGCATAGACCAATTAACTAAGAAAACTCTCCGTGTATCATTTCAGTACGTAGGTTAATGCATGGGCAAAACATTGTTAATTGTTTCGACTTGTTGTGTAGCCACTTTGACAATGGTATTTTATTTTGTATTGAAAACTAATATATATAGTGCTGGATATACTTATTGCTGGCTTACTGGGATGTGTATTATTACAGAACATTGCAATGTATGACTATTTATCATCCCGCAAAAAACAGGTAGATTGTGTTTCTCTAGTTCTAAGGCTCATTCCTGACGTTACGCGTTAAGTATTACGTAACCACCAGCTCGCCAGAGGGCGTACTCACTGAGATGGTACAAAATGGCTGCGCCCGTTATATATAATAGCCGTCACATTTAACCGTTTTATTAATTAACTATACGATTATACGTGTTGATATTAAGCAATAATGTGCATTATATATCGTTGAATATGCATACCAGGCCAAATGCCTTAGTTGTCCCTTCCTTTAAGGGAGGACAATCCCTAGAACGAGTAGTCATGTAACATTCTGAAATACAAATTGTAATTAGTTGCATGCAGAAACTAATGGTGATGTGCAACCTTTAGCAGTAGGACATTTATCCATTCTGGATCAGACACGATGGTGATTCGCTCGTACACTGTTGGAAACTCACTTGTGTTCTTCTGCCATACGAAATTGTCACCAATCAACTTTGTTCCACAATTATACCCTTCTCATATGTTCTGTGCTATATATATATTTTAGTAAACTGGAATTGATTAATATCAGCCTGATCACATTTCACGAATGCGCGCATGACCGTTTAGAGACCTCAGTTTGCTGGTATTCTCTGTTCGACAGTCGCCATGACACATGCTCATCTTGCCATCTAAAACTTACGAACACCGCTTCATTCTCAGAAGCAAAACACGTTTTTGAAGTACTAAACCAGAAGGTAAATGTGATTTAGTTTCCTCTTTAAAAATTAAGACGTTGAAACTATTTGATTTTCATCAATATAATATATGACTGGGAGAAGGTGAGGTCACTGCTATCTGGACTGGGAGTGGGTAAGATCACCGTTACCTTTCTTTGTTCGGTACTGGAAGTACTTGAGATCACTGTTACACTTCTTTGTTCAGGACTGGGGGTGGGTGAGATCATTGTTATCTTTCTACGCGCAGCATTTGAATCAACATATACACCATAGATATACATACTAACACCACTCACTCTGACCGTAAATAAAGCAAAACAGATATTCGTTTCAGACATAAAGCGTCCTTGACTACCATAATTCCGCAAAACAATTGTCGATTTAACTTTAGTAGAAATCCGCAAATTCCACTGAAAATGGTAGTGAGTACATTGACACTATTTAAATTAAATTACAAGATTACAGGTAAGATGAAACATTTAAAAAACAAACAGTAACCAACAACAACAAAACAACAAACACCACCAAAACATGTCAGATGTATCATCAATGGCAGGACTGGTAGTGTTAACTGTGGAATGAAACGTTTTGTGCACATTTTACGGCTTCCAAAGTTTTATTATGGAGAAAAAAAAATGTGGAAGCCGTAAAATGTTTATCGGAACAGGTACCTAAGTTGTCGCAAACTATGAATTCGTTTTCTGACCGTCTCGCTACAAATGAATTACGCCAGGCCGAATGTTGTAATTTTTTTGGTTCACATCAGCGCGGTCAAAAAACTCGGTTTCAAAATGGCGACCGGTTAGAATCTTCGATGCAGGAAGCTGTCTCTCAAAACGTGAGATTTTTCGATACACAAAGGCAGACGCCTACTCGGGTTTCAGCCCCTATCGGCCCCACATCCGATACGGATAACTTTGCATCCGAGTTGGAAAAGGAATACTTACAAATAAAAGACTCCTTGAACAATTAGTGTCGTTGCCAAAACTACTTGAAGGTGTTTGATGGTAGACAAGGTATTTCTAAAGGATATCACAGTTCTTTATCAATAATTTCTAAGTGTGTACGTTTTACAGAAACAGCTTTGAAACAATTATTTACTATTTTGTTCTGTTTTAATAGTTGCAGATTTTTTATTCCAGCCTATACCTGTACATATGTCACCTATGGTTCATATTCTACAAGTTTTATTCTCTTTAGTACCTGTACACGTGTTGATTCTTCGGTTGTGCCTTTCAGTCATCTCCAGGTTTATTGGAAATTTATTTTACAAGATAATTATTATCATTATATACTGTCGATGTAATTATATGATTGTCAACTGCGCAGTGTTTACTGCAAGAGTAACATCAATGCATCCTAGGAAACGGGAAATGGCCAAAATCGTGGTTTCGATTTTTAAAAAAAACGAATGTTGTTTTAAAACATGGACGTATTATTGTCGTGGGACGGGCATTACACCAACTAAATACAGCATGTTATGGTACATTTACAATGTGAAAATGAAAAACAAGTATGTACTTAAGATATACATTAAATAAAGGTATTGCAATTTGTTCACATATGAATATTTATAGTTCACATGTATTTACCTATAATTACCTAATTAATTTTCACCGATAGCCCATAATGACTCCATACTGTCTCTTGATTTAGTTTGTTTGTTTACATCGTAACAAAACGTCTTCAAAACGTAAATTGATACGTTAGTTAACAATGTTTATCGTCAGTTCAGTATATTGTCATTAAAATTAAAATGCTAACACTTTGGCAGGAACAACATATGTACTCGGACCAGAAGGAATGATGGTTAATTAGTTTTAAAGCTAATGTCCACTATTAAGCATAATAAAATTGCACTTTCCAATGCTTTCTGTGTGTCATATTAAAAATACTCTACACAAAATAATTGTTTACCTATCCTGGGTTTCTGCCAGAGGGTACGGAGGGTACAATTACATGTATGATTGTACTAAAAAATCTCGAAAATTGATGGAAATATTTTGTTTTAATTTTTAGATAGATTATAGTAAGAGAATTGTGTTTAAAGGGACATTCCTGAGTTTGCTGCGCTTTTTAAGTTGTTATCGACTAAAAAATACTTTTTAATGATTGTAATTACATATCAAATATATTTTTCCGCATACAATATTAGTGGCTGTATATTAAACGTGTTTCTGATCGTTCTAATATTTGTACTAGGTTAAATTTCATCTTATTTCCTAAAATATAGTTTTTTCGTACGTACGAAATTATTTGAAGACAAAATCCAGTTTGGACTTCTTACAAATATTAAGACGACCAGAAACACATTGAATATACAGACACAGATATTATAGACAAGAAAATATATTTAATATGCAAGTTTAATCGTAGACATATTTTATTAGTCGGAAACATCTTACAATGCAGCAAACTCAGGAATGTCCCTTTAAAATTTGTAAAAGTACATGAAATAAAATGTCCAATAAAAAACATTTCAAACCCATAACCACCCAATATACTCCTTTAGTTTTTATTACGTATCCTCAAATTATTTCCTGGCAGAAAGCCTGCTACCTTTGCAGTTTGGTAGAAGTCTTCTAAGACATTTCCAGGATTGGGGACAAAGTCTCTGATAAGTGGTTCAAACTGATACGTTTTGATGCTATCAGCACCAGCTGGACACAATCTTTGTCACTCGAATCGCTAAATTCGTCCATGCTGCTTGGTAGTTTCTTCCGTTTACCTCTCATCGGTGACGTCACGGGTCTAGCTCATCAATTGTCAACAGTTTCCGGCAAACATGGGAGATCGGCGGGAAAACCCCCCAACCAAGACTGGCACGCTTAACTTGGTCAATAAGGGGAGCGCTGTAGTTGCGTATTGTGGTTTATGACGGCAAATTCATTACGCCGTATGTATAGTTTGGTGGCCTGTGTCCTTTAATGCCTCGAAACAAGATAGATAGCTGCTATGGCAGAATAGGGTTTTTTCACTATATTTACTGTATAACATAACTGAAAAACCGTTGGGATCAATACAAAAAATATCTTCAACAAGAAACTATATGGACACCATCTAACTTAAGGATCTAATGTATGTAACAGGGAACCAGCACTAACCCCGAGTTGTCTACAGCAGAAGTAGCTCGAATACCCTGACTGTAAGAACGCTAGACGGACATTTGGACATAAATACGCTCTCATGACAGTCAGAGACCAAGCTATGTATTTTTTTGGCAATTGCCGACAACCAAAAAGTTATCAAAGATTTCCGCTCTAATACCACAACAATCCTATGTTTGACGTGAACTACCTTTACATCGATCATTTTCAAGTTAATTGATTAAAAGAAATTCAGATATTAATCACTAATACACACACTACAGAAAGAAACCCGACAGCACCCACATTCAGCTAAGCTACGGCAAACTCCGGACAGCTAATTCTAAGTTCGCCGACCTATATCGTGACGTTGCGTCACATGATCGCCCTCTCAGCCATTCCGTCTTCCACGGGTCGTCTCAAAACGACAAGTGCCCGACAATCACAAAAAAACCCAGAAGTTTCTTTTGTGTAACGACACCACTAGAGCACATTGATTTATTAATCATCGGCTGTCAAATATTTGGTAATTTTATCAGAAAAAAACCCGCTACATTTTATCATTAGTAGCAAGTGATCTTTTATAGGCCTGTGCACTATCCCACAGACAGGATAGCACATACCACGACCTTTGATATTTACCAGAGTGGTACACATGCCAAACAGGCATACGACTCGTAGATCAAATACTATTGTGTGTATGTGTGTGTGTGTGTGTGTGTGTGTGTGTGTGTACTACTCTGTCGCTTTGGTGATTGTCCACAGCCCAATGGTAAAGCGCTCACTTGATGCGTTTTCGGTCTGGGGTCGATCCCCGTCGGTGGGTCCATTGCGCTATTTCTCGCTTCACCCAGTGCACCACGACTGGTTTACCAAAAGCCGTGGTATGTGCTATCCTGTCTGTGGGATGGTGCATATAAAAGATCACTTGCTACTAATGATAAAATGTAGAAGGTTTTCTCTCTAACATAGTGATAAAATTACCAAATATTTGACATCCAATAGCCGATGATTAAGGAATCAATGTGCTGTAGTGGTGTCGTTACACAAAACAAACTTTTTTTGGTGATTGTTGGGCACTTGTCGTTTTGAGACGGCCCCTGGAAGACGGAATGGCTGAGTGGGCGATCATGTGACGCATCGTCACGATATAGGTCGGCGAACTTAGAATTCTGCTGTCCGGAGTTTGCCGGAGCTTAGCTGAATGTGGTTGCTGTCGGGTTTCTTTCTGTAGTGTGTGTATTAGTGATTAATATCTGAATTTCTTTTAATCAATCAACTCGAAAATGATCGATGTAAAGGTATTTCACGTCAAACATAGGATTGTTGTGGTATTAGAGCGGAAATCTTTGACAACTTTTTGGTTGTTGGCAATTGACAAAAAAAATACATAGCTTGGTCTCTGATTGTAATGAGAGCGTATTTATGTCCAAATGTCCGTCTAGCTCTCTTACAGTCAGTGTACTCGGGCTACAGCAGAAGGTGTAGCATCTAGAAACTAACCATGGCATGTCCATACACAACTTATTTAGTTTCGACAAAGAGCAATTCCACATGAACGCCATCTGATGTCTGGATCCATCGTGTAACACCACGGAAAGCCTTCTCCATCAGGATCTCTACAGAAGTTTTCTGCTGCAGCAAGAGATACATCTGGATAACTAGCCGGGTTGGTTCGACTGTGTCCGTGTGGTGTTTGCTGGTCAAATCTCTGACACGTGATTCCAGATTCGGTGGTCATTTTTCTCCCGGCATACACCGCGTGTCCGTTGACAACACGGTAACATTCAGGTTGTGGCGAAGAATCACAGTCGTCTGAAAGAATATGGAAAGAAAAGACAACTGAATATTTAGGGTGTATACAACTAAATCCCATATACGACAATAGTAACATATGTTGCTAAAACTCCTACCTGCTGCGTATCAGTCGACATATACACCACCGATATAAATACTACCACTATTCACCCGTAAACTAAATCAGAAACAATTCGCGGTTAAGCTGCTCATTTCAGAGATAACTGGTAGCATCTATGAATACCGTAGTTTCGCACAAAATGTGAGTACTTTTTGTTTTTACAGGTACCCATATATGTTTCAAGTACAAGGCTACTTGACACAATGGTAATAATAAACTAACTAAAATTCCATAATTGTTTTGTCCAAATCAATTTTTTTTCACAACAAACACACATTTTTCACCATTTACAGGACTTGTGATATTAACTGCTCTATCAAAAGTTGGATGCACCTCGAACGTTGACCCAACCGGAAGTTAGTTGGTTTGGTACTACCTTTAACGACACCAGCACTTACAAAGGGAAACGGAGGCAAATTACACCCACACACCGAAGCCTCTGCCTCTGCAATATGCCATTCTGCGAATGGATCTTGTCACGTATGATATAAACAGAGTTAGATCCCTGATCAATGAGTTTACTGCTGCCAAATATAGAGACATTTAACCCACATTACTGACATTGATTAAAATTGTCTCAAATGAAAATAATATAATGGATGATAAAAGGAATGCCCCCTTCCCCTCGTGTCTTGTGATATCATAAATTATCAGCACTCTTTCATAAAAGTATAAAAATCCTCGGGAAGCCTCGGAGTTCATACTTTTATCAACTCATGCTGATAAATTATGTTATCACAAGATACTCAGGGAATATGCTCTATGTAGGACATTGTTCAATATTACAATATTATTATAGTACAACCTGTTCTATATATCAACCAATATTCTCTTTCGACGCCACTTTGTGCTGATATAACCTTTGGATCATAATAATGTGGTCCATATGTTTTTTGGTAAATGACCATTTAGAGTCAGTTTTCTACTTCAATATTACCTATGTTACATGTAGAGACATGCACTTTTGTATCTAGCGGTAGTGTATAACTGTGTAACTGACCTAATTAACTTGTTTATCAGAGTGTTCAAGGTCACAATATAAACATGGAATGTTCTACAAAGTACCATACGATGTTTGTTAGTTGTTGAGCCTTGCGGAGTACTCACTCGGGGTTTGGAGTCGGTACCTGGATTAAAAATCCCATGCCTCGACTGAGATCCGAACCCAGTACCTACCAG
The DNA here is from genome assembly GCF_016097555.1 of Gigantopelta aegis. NCBI lineage: Eukaryota > Metazoa > Mollusca > Gastropoda > Neomphalida > Peltospiridae > Gigantopelta > Gigantopelta aegis. The sequence continues at coordinate 77,655,137 of NC_054702.1, read as the reverse complement.
CTTTTAGACCGATGGCCTAACTACGACGCCACCGATGCCGGTTCTGTTAGTTGTTGTTTACACAGAACATTTTAGAAAAATAATGTAACAGGTCGATTGGACATTGATGACTATTCCAGAAGGTGAACTTCTGAGAATATCCTAGAGCCTGTGTAATGTCGTGTACATTTTGATATCCTAGATATCCTTCTAGAATATCAGTGCACTATAAATAAGCGAGTTCATCAATGAGCGAGGCGATATACACAACTGCAGTATATATATACAATTGCGTCAACTCTCCCCTGGCTTGTCTTGCCACGATCAGAAGAGATCAGGCCCTTTCTAAGGGCCCTATGGGCAACCTTGGGAGACACCTCATCATCCGCAGGTCTTAACTAACGTCTCGTCCTACTAAAATACAAACCTATACGTAACGACCATCAAAATTGCACTAAACTTCCTTCATCAAAATGCGCACCCATTTCCCTTTGGCTTAACCTACGGGACATTCCAACTTACATAGCACCATACCATCTTCCGCCTGTTACCGACTACTTTTGGACTGCTGGTGCTCCCTTGCACCTGCTAGTGCAGGCGGTTCCTCCTTCACCCATCCCAACCCTTTCCTGTCCTGGACGGAAGAACCGGCTGAGGCCGGTACTTGTGCCCAGGACGGGCGTGCGCTACAACAGCTTGCTCAGAATGTGCACGTTAAACAATTTTCCATTCCATGAGCGAGGCAGTTCATCGTGAGTTCATTGCAGTTCATCTTGGGTTCATTATTGGATCTAGTTAGGTCCAGTATAGCACTTCCGTGACCATTCTCTAGCTAACATGTTTTGACGATTGATTTACCTTCTATGGACCTTTTATTAAAAAATTAGCCCCCAGGTCCCTCCCAAAAGTTCCGGCATTTTTCGCCAGAAGGCCAAATCCAAGACGGCCGCCGGCGCCATTGTGAAAAATTACCTTTTGAACAAGAGCACCTAGAATCATGTATGAAGACACTTTTTCAGGTAAACCGACAACGGGGATTCCGATTCTGACACCAGTTTGACGTTTTGACATCATTTTGACCCATAAATCCAAGATGGCCACCGTCCAGTAGAACAAAACGTAACTTTTGAATCGGAAGGAAGACATGAGTTTGTATGTCAGGAGAACTAATTATATTTCAAGATAAGCTCTTTTTAATAGCCGTACATCGAACAGCTATCAAATGAAACCACTTAAAGCATGTCACTAAAAACATTTTACCCTGAAAATTGTACTTTTTGGCCATTTGTTTTACACAAAACACATTTAGAAGTCACCAATCATTCTTTCGTGTTATGTTACACATTGCTATGACATATGACAGAGATGCGATTAGTCTGAATCAGAGCATTCTTCCTCACTTGAATCATCAGATTCCGATGAATCTCCCCTCCTCCTATGTACATCATCACCTCCCTCCTCCTCATCATCCTCCTTACTCTCGTCGTCCTCGCTCTCTTCAGCTGACCTTGGTGCTGGTAGATGCGTCGGGAGAGCAGTTTGCGTGTGACGGACAGGGCGACAGCGACCACCCACCAGCTCCCACCTATTTCCGAGTGGCGAGGGGTGGTGCTTTATGGAGGGGTGGCGCACTAGATAGGCCAAGTAGCTGGCACGGAGGCAGTGTTGGCGTAGGCTATCTGCATCTGGAGGTAGACGGATGAATGATTTGTCCTTCTCTTTTTGTCGCCATAGATGACATGTCGTGTGAACTGGAAGAGCTCCTCTACCACATCCTCCTCAAGGTCGAGGCTATCTTCGAACCGTGAGAGCTGCCGTCGCGCCACAGGGCTCTTCGTCACTTGCTCATACATAAACTTCTTACCCTTGCCGTAGAAGCCTGAGTTGGCATCACAGCCTGTCAAACAATGCAGCTGCACAATACAGTCTGACATCTCGTCAGTCACCAGGCCACGGCAGAAGTATGTCTCATGCTTTCTCTTGATACAGAGCATACCAGGTAGCTGATACGAGATGAACGTTGCCGCAACATAGTCATCGGTATCAGCGGCATCAATGACAACAGGACCACTGTAGCCTGACTTGTGCAGAACTGCGTAAGCGGAGAAGAGGATAGTGTCAGCCTCAGACTGATAAAATCTGTAGCTCTGCATCGGTTGCTGGGTTGACAAGTTGGTGCAGTGTGAGCCAACAGAGTAGCAGCAAAACTCTGTGCAAGGTTGGTTAGGTAGTTGCATATCACTTTTTGCAGCCGCCCCTTATGGCTGACGCTACACAACAGTATTTTGAACGCTTGGGCAGTGGGGAAGGGGTCGCCCAATTTCATGTAGGTGTTGGGGACATGTGCCTTACCCTGTACCTGCAGGTCTCGTTCGTCATCTTTAGTCGAATATGCTGCGTCGTATGGATCGTTCACACAGATGATACAGTCAGCATTACCATGCCGGGCAAGGATGATTGATGACACCTTTTGAACTTGTATGGGGTGCCATCTTGCATCTGCCGATCTTCTGCTGATGGAGTTGCCATCCTCCAGATCATGCCCATGTCGATGAGAGTGGTGTAGGGTTCCTGCAGATCTACAGATTGCAGAGAGAGCTTCTCATTGAGCTTGCTTTTCTGCGTCTTCCTGTATGTGCCATGCAGTTGAATAAGGCCACACACTCCTCGACAACACGATGTTCCAGCAACTTGGGGAGGTCCACAAGTTGACTGACCTTAACCAGGTCGATCACTGCCTTGAAAGCGCTCTGCTCCATCTCAGCAGCTCTCGCCTTTAGTTCCACCCCGGGCGTCTCCATGACTGGCCTCTTGTAAAACGTAAACCGTTTGCTCAGAGGGACGGGTGCATGGAGGGAGATATTCTTACTGAACACCCGGTCTCGCAAGAAGTTGGTCAACTTTTCCAATTGCATAGCACGGGCTGAGCTGAAGTCCGCAATGAGCTCATCAGAGGCTGGCATGGCTGATTGTAGGGTGCGGAGGGTGAGTGAGGCCGGGTCAAACGGGAAACGCGACCAGGTCCTGCACACATTGCTCATCGTCTCGCATCCTTTTCGGGCCACATTCCATGTGCTTCCACTTGGCTTCTTTTCAGTTGGCCAGGGCATTGTGAGCCGCCCGAATCTGGGCCACATTGTTCGTATTTCTTGAGTGCAACCAGGTCGATCACTGCCTTGAAAGCGCTCTGCTCCATCTCAGCAGCTCTCGCCTTTAGTTCCACCCCGGGCGTCTCCATGACTGGCCTCTTGTAAAACGTAAACCGTTTGCTCAGAGGGACGGGTGCATGGAGGGAGATATTCTTACTGAACACCCGGTCTCGCAAGAAGTTGGTCAACTTTTCCAATCGCATAGCACGGGCTGAGCTGAAGTCCGCAATGAGCTCATCAGAGGCTGGCATGGCTGATTGTAGGGTGCGGAGGGTGAGTGAGGCCGGGTCAAACGGGAAACGCGACCAGGTCCTGCACACATTGCTCATCGTCTCGCATCCTTTTCGGGCCACATTCCATGTGCTTCCACTTGGCTTCTTTTCGGTTGGCCAGGGCATTGTGAGCCGCCCGAATCTGGGCCACATTGTTCACATTTCTTGAGTGCACCAGTAACTGCTTCTCATTCTGGAGGATTGAAAGCCAGCCAGACTTCATTTTGCTGCCCAGGCCATGTTGGAGTAGGTGTTCCCTGTGATGGACTGAGCGAAGTCAGTACGAAGGAAGGCGACCTGATCAGCAGGGAGAACTGTCAGCATCGCCCAGAAGTCAGACAGCCACCTCCCGTACCTATTGTTGTCGTACACTACCATCCATGGCAGCATGGCGTGCAGAGAGTTGACATACTCATCCCAGTTGCAGCTATGCACTGCATGCACGTTTTGCATGAGCGCGTCTGTCATGGACAGGAAGTCCCTCCAGTAGTCCGCCATGTCACTGGCTTCCACCTGGGTAAAGAAGTTGGTGATGAAGCTATCGAGGTCAGCATCATCCTTCAGTGCCGCATGAGCAGCTGCGCGGGATTCTTGGGAGAGACTCATATCTCTCAAAATCTCAAGGTTCTTCCTAGTCTCATCAGCTAGGTCGGGCCTCCCCTGCACCAGCCGACTCATTAGCGCCTCATACATGAGCCTCAAGCAACGAAGCCCTCTTTTGTAATGCTTGCCTTTCAGTGCACGATCGACGGAGCCCTCGGCAATAACTCCTCCCGCCACGAGTACATCTCCGAGCTCACTCCCCTTGTAGCGCTTGTATATAGTGCTCATCATCACACATTGTGTATGGAAGGGGTCAAGAAATGGCACAATGTCATGGTACTTGTTTGGGTTCTCTGCCTTGAGCAGGGTGATGAGGACGTATACGGGATGATCTCCCACTAAGAAGGCAAAAGGCATGCGCTTAGTGGTGATGATGGTAGACAGCTTGTCCATAATGTCATTCACAACCGACTTGTTTGGCGGTTGATTGTAAGACATATGAAAATAAGACTTGCTCTTCCCCAGCTCCATATTCAAGCCATTGTGAAACCCGTTGTAGGAAGGGATAGTCTGCTCAGCTGCATCAGGGCGGTCACCATTCATGTCCACGCAAGCAAGAGCATGAATAATGCTCCGCTTGCGCTGAGGCTCTGTACTTGAAGAGAATGTAGTGGGCATAGGGCGGATGGGAGGCTCACCACACTGAATGGTCTTATATGGCGTAACTGCCTGCATCTCAGATGCCTTCTCAGTCAGTGCCTGCGACACAGTCTTGGCGTCTTTGATGCAAGCAGGCTCATTCGGGATGTTTGCCTCGTACTTGCGTACAAGACGTTCTAGACGATGCACAAACATCCAGTTACAGCGGTGTGCGGTACCCCTCCTGTCAAGGTGTCATTGAGAAAGTCATCAGTGTCAATGATACTGATGCTTGGTTCTCCCTCAGCGATCTCGTCAGGACACACCCAGCACCGCTCGAGGTCATGCATTGTCCAGACGTCACGCAGTAGAAGCACATTCGGGTAGCTGATGCCCATGCTCAGCTTGTAGTAAGAGTCGACAAGCTCCTTGCTGCGAGTCATGCCATGAAGGGTGACGGTGGTATTGATGGCGGTAGTGCGGTAGTGGTGGGTCGCTTTATGACGTACTGCGTGATGAGAGAGGCGAGAGATAGTGTGCTTGGAGACAGATCTACCCCCCTTCTTTCCCCGCAAAGCAGATAGTAAATACACCATAAGAGGCGAGAGCTCTTCCTCCCCCTCTAACTCCTCGACCCTCGGAGGCCATGGGATGATTTTGATTGATTTGATGTCATCCCTGAGCCGCTCAGCCACATTGCGCACCAGTTGCTCACTGTTGACACCGATGGAGCAGAGCGCTTCTTCGACATATGAACCACCCCCAGACGTGTTATAGACTAGGTCGCTCTGATTCCTCTGAGGGCGGTAGTGGAAACCTATCATGCTCTCAAACTCCCGGGTCAGGATGTCTTTGATATAAGATGACTTGACCCCGGATGTTAGGAAGCCATACTGAGAAAGGATAGAGTTGTAGTCTCGGGGGAGGCTCTGCAGTGACCTTAGGTCATGTTCCTCAAAGATTACTGTTCTGATGCGGTCGAAGAAAATAGTCTGAGCCTGACGGAGAGTAACATTATGCATGCGTGGGAGTTTGTCATCTTCACTCATTTTCTGGTAACTACGCACATATTTGAACCAGCATTTGAGGTGATACCTGATCTCAAGCGCATATGGATCATCAGCTGTAGAATCGATCAGACAGTTGATTCTGTCTCGCATGCTCTGATCTTCCAGGACCACCGTGTGGCTCTTGGAAGCTGCCCATGCGTGATCGTAGGAAATGAGGAACAGCTTCGATTTTGGATGCGTGGCTGACTCCGTCTTGCAGCACCAGACACATTCTGTTTTATCATGTATCAGCCTCGATCGCAGCTGCTTGGCAGGGGGAGCCCCATCTGGAGGACAAACATCCGTCATAGACGAAAACTGAGATTGGCATTCATCAACATCTCGTTTTTTCTGTCTTTTGATGGCCTGTTCCAGTTTCTTGCCATTACATAAGGTCAGCCTACATGTATCATGGACACAATGTCCACCGTGACCCATATCCCAATCGACAGTTGCATGGACGTCTCCGAATTTGTCAAGACCGCTCCATAACAGGGCCTTTTTCTTGTGATTTTCCCACCTATCAACTGAGGCAATGGCATCGGTGGCTTTATCGCAAAGCCCGCCACACCGGAGGACACATGGAAGGGTGGACATTGTCACATGTATATAGTATTATAAACAGTCACACTGAACACGTTGTATGTCGACGCACTGTAGGATATGTTACAAGGGCGCCGCCAGGCCCTTAAACAAGTTACGCACACATTGTCAACCGAGTGTAGCGAGGGTATGTAAACAAAAATGCTAGCCCTGTTGATGTTAGACAACTAATGGAATATTGGTACTGAATGACGTCAAATGTCGCGAGTGACGTCAAATCCCTTTCGACGTGTTGTTGGATGTACTCTGTTGATGATATCCAGGCGCTTGTTTTTTCACATTTAGGCTTACCTTCTGGGCGGGGAAGACATTGACAGGTGCATTACTGGGACATGACCGTTTTGTATACTGTAGATATTAAGCGTAACTTTAAACAAAAAATTGTCCCTTCTGAATTTGTGTAGGCAATTGCGTAATTTGCGTAATGGCAGCGGCGCCCTTGACAGTGATAAGAAATTATACAAAAAAGAGAACGATTCATTAACCTCAATTCCGTGACCATTATATATGACCTCGAAAATGACATTTGAAAGCCGAAATAATGTGTTCATTCGTGATCATCGGTGCTCCAGTTCAAAAGTTACGGTTTTGCTCTACCGGATGGCGGCCATCTTGGATTTCTGGGTCAAAATTATATCAAAACGTCAAACTGGTGTCAGAATCGGAATCCCTGTAGTCGATTTACCTGAAAAAGTGTCTTCATACATGATTCTAGATGCTCTTGTTCAAAAGTTAATTTTTCACGATGGCGCCGGCGGCCATCTTGGATTTGGCCTTCTGGCGAAAAATGCCGGAATTTTTGGGAGGGACCTGGGGGCTAATTTTTTTTTTTTTTTAAAAGGTCCATAGAAGGTAAATCAGTCGTCAAAACATGTTAGCCAGAGAATGGTAACGGAAGTGCTATACTGGACCATAGGTACAACGTGAGAGGATATGGGAAGAAGGAACAAGGTGGTTGTTTTATCGGAGTTTGTGAAGTTTATCAAGTTATTGGAGATTTCAGCTGTACTCCATCTGGTGTTGGAAGACTGAAGACAAAGGGTGAAAATGAATTCTGGGAAGTAGTATGTAGTCCAGTCAATTTAACCCCCAAAATAAGTAAACCCTAAACAAATTAGAACAGAAATAATTTTTTTGTTTTTGTTTTGTTTTTGCATTCATATATATATATGGTCTCGAAACTGCGTGCTAAATATGCTTTTTGGAGGGTATAACGTTGGAAAGAATTATAAAATGTGGTATTTTTGGAATAATTTAAAAAAATTGTATTATTATTATATTCCGTCTTCATTTTTGTATTTGTCATTAAAGGACATACAAACACATATAATATTTGTATATACAGATAAGCTTGCACCCATGCATTTGTATGTTAATGGCATGAAAGATGTAGGCTCATCTATGCACAGTACATTTTGTACCTTTCAGTTTCAGTTGTCAGGCCATACACTTTGCAGATTACTTGTTCAAAGCATTCCAGTTTGTTCACAGTAACCACCAATTCTTAGAGTCCTTCAATTTTCTTTGAAAAATCATAACATATGTAGTAGTATCACTGCATTTCAGAGTATGAAAAGCAAGCAAACACAACATTCCAGTTCTAAGAGGTATTTTTGCAATATTATGTTTATAGAAATGGTTTTTTTTCATAAACTGTCTAATTGTTTCATGGATAATTGCCGTGAAAAAGCAAAACAAAAGGCAAAAACAAACATCAGTATGTTAATAACATGTCCAACAATATTTAGTGAAATAGTTTTGATCAGTGAATTGCATGAACTTCTATTCTGGCATCGGATTCCTCGCGTTTGGTCTGCTTGTTCATAATTCAACTCATGGTTACTATTCTACACTGTATTATCCTCAGTGAAACCATCTAAAAAAACCACCCCACTACCTTTGGGTTTCGGACTTTGATCCAATACCTGTCCGTGAACAATCAATATTCACTTACCAAGTAATTTCACAGTTTTGATCTTTCTTTTGCTTCAACAATAGGTATTGGTATGGGTAGCAATTCATTCTTTATGATCAGTATAATAGTCACTTCCTGGCCAATGTTGTATGCTGTAAACAGTATATGCAATATGTTTCATTAAGCCCATGGAGTGTACCTGATTGTAATTGACTGAATTGTGTCTTTTGAGATATTTTAACTATAATATTATCATATAAACATTCGTGAAGGATCCCATATGACAGGCCACCACCGACTGTAGTTAGTGTGATCATATCTATTAAAGGTCCACGCTTATGGCACATTATTAATACACATAATATAAAACAAATACATAAACATTACAGTATTAAATTTTTTTTTTTTTTAAATACCATCCCAGTTAATAATAAAGTGATTTTTTTGTAAAACGCTTGGGACACAACTCCACGGCTCAGTCGATTTGACCCGCATCTGGGGCCTATTTCACTAAACATCGTAAATTTACGTTTACGTGTAAAACTTACACCTGTCGTACGTCTACCTCTACGTGTACGTTTACTCCATTTCACGAAGCCGGTCGTAGAAATACTACTAACTTACTTTGCACGTAAATCTACGTCTGTTTCTTTTGCAGCTCATTTAGCAGAAATTTGACATCTAAAGCCGATTATTAATAAATAAATGTGCTCTAGTACTGTCGTTAAACAAAACAACCGTATAACTTTTAAAAGAAAGAACGAATAAACTTGATAAAGTTTGGAAACCACCGTTTCCGGTATACCAACACACGGTTGTACTGTACCAAATAAACTCCTATAGGCGACAATGTTAACCTATATAGTTGAAAACACTATATTATGGGTCAATTCCCTATATTTGCTTTGGGAGTGTGTGTGTGTGTGTGTGTGTGTGTGTGTGTGTGTGTGTGCCTGGAGGTGTGTGTGTGGGGGGGGGGGGGGGGGCACTGATGGATCGGGTACAAACTCTATATCAGATTTTGGGTTACAGTGGTAAAAATTAATGTGATAAAAAAAAAGTAGTAGATATACTGCAAAAAGGGTCTGCATTAAAAAAAAATTCCTAGGTCATAAATGAGTTTATTATTTGTGTAGGCAAAATACAAAATGACGTTTGGGCGCAGTGGCGTAGCGTGGGTTGCCAGCGCCCAGGGCAAGGCAAGTATTGCGCCCCCTAACCCGTGGACCGTTAGCACTCCTCGAGTCCCTTCCACCAGTCCAGAATTTTGCACCCAGGGCAAACGCCCCGGTGCCCACGCTACGACATTGTTCGGGTGTATTATTATTATTATTATTTTTTTTTTTTTTTTTTTTTTTGTCTAAACAACTTTCACCCCAATCAAAATAATAGTCAGTTGACCAGGCAGTCATTTGTACATGGATATATCTTTTATTTCTAAATTGTAGAGAAAATATTATGTTGAATTTTAAAAAGATGAACGTAAAACATGGTACAGTGCGTCAAATACAAGTTTTAAAATAATACATTTGATAGCAGGGGCGGATCTAGACATTTGTAAAGGGGAGAGGAGTGTCACAGAATTGTACTAGGAGCAAGCTGAGTTTGTGCAATGCAAATGAGCCGAGATCCGAAATATTCGTAATGAAGACAAGAAGAGACGCGTTTTCAGGACAGTTTACCCCCCCCCCCCCCCCCCCCATGTCCAGACCACGGTACGGGAAATAGGTACTGGGGGAAAATATCGTCTGTTTTTTTGCTGCATACATTTGCATATATCAAAAAATATGCAGACTCGTCTTAATAGAACGCTATCAGCCTATTTGAATTTTTTTTTTAAAAATTGAATGGATTAAAAAAAAAAGAAGTTTTTGTTTAACGACACCACTAAAACAAATTGATTTATTATTCATCGGCTATTCGATGTCAAACATTTGGTAATTCTGACAAGTAGTTTTTAGAGGAAACCCGCTATATTTGTTTCCTAATGCAGCAAGGGATCTTTTATATCCGCTTTCCCACAGACAGGAAAGTACATACCACGGCCTTTGACCAGCTGTGATGCACTGGTTGGAACCAGAAGAAAAAATCAGTTGAATGGATCCACCTAGGTGGTTCGATCCTGTGACGCTGGCACCTCAAGCGAGCACGCAACCGACTGAGCTAAATCCCGCCCTAAGTGGATCAAATGACACAGGTAACAAAACTGACTATCACTGGATTAATAAAGGGAGTTAATTTGTTAAACACTTTACAAAAACCAAAAGTGTGACCATGTTATGAATTATGGAAGTGGATGTAGCAATTTATGTGTGCGACTAGTTGTGGTCGAGGGCACTCTTAGATTTACGTCTAACTTTACTCGTAACTTACGTTTACACTTCTTTGTGAAATGCTCTTCAGTCGTAGATTTACGTTTACGTGCAAAACGTAGCTTACGATGTTTAGTGAAATTGGCTCCAGACCTGTGACTTAGCATGCGGCGGATTTCACTTATTCGGTTAGTAGGTCAACATGCCAACAGCAGAGAATGATTTTTGGAAAAACAGCTGATTCTTAAAGGACGCTAGTTTGGACATTTTGGTCTTAACACATTTGTATATTTACTCTAATGGTACCTCGATTGGTGAGGAAGTGGTATATGAGCACGTTAACCTAGTTACCTACCTACCTGTGAGAACAGGACACAACTTCAGTCCCGACTTTTAAAAGTGGGATATTAATATTTGACTGTAATACAAATATGTGTTCAGAACGCATTTATAACAACAAGCAGAATAAATAACATTATTTTATTGATTAACATCACATCCAACAGCAGTCTAAAATTATTGCTTTAGACAGATCGGTATGATGCAATGCAGGTATGAACACATACAAATAATAATCCGATTTATCTTGCTACCTACTCCCGTTACTACAGGTATTGTTTATTAAGCCTTCAAAGAGGCGCGATTATTTCATAACACTTTCTGTGGTGTCCTAATTACTGGGGAACTGCCGTCATTGTTTAAAAGAAGACCACTGACAGACAGGAGAGGTATGATCGCATTCCAGTGTAGAGCATATTCAGCCGAGCAGTCAATTCTTTTTATTTTTGGTTTGTAATTTTTTCAACACTTACGTTGTGGCACGTTGCACGACAATTGCAAGAAATAAGCGTGAAATGGTCAGATTTTGGCAAATGCATGTGAAACTGGGGGGGGGGGGGGGGGGGGGGGGGGGGGGAATTGTGGTAGTGATGGGTATTTAAAGCTGCAGTGCTCGCAATGATGCCTCATTTCCATTTCGACATAGACGAGTTACAAGATGCCAAGACTAAGCCTGCCGAATCGAAAGATTGCAATAGGCCGCGTCCAGTTAGGTGAATCTCAGTCAGCAGTCGCACGCCACATGGACGCCCATCAGAGCACCATTTCACGTCTCTGGGACAGGTACCAACAGTTTCAATCAGCTGAAGTCTGGCCCAGAAGTGGAAGACCTCGCATAACAACTGCAGCACAATATCACTACATCCGGGTTCTGCATTGCGTCATCGAACTGCCGCAGCAAAGAACACTGCTGGACGTATACCTGGTTTTTGAAGGGTTTCTGCACAAACCATTCGGAGCCGACTTCGACAAGCTGGTTTATGGGATAGGAGACCGTATGTTGGCCCCGTCTTGCGACGTCAACATCGACATTTACGTGTTCGCTGGTGCACGAATGTACAGGGTTGGAACTTGGGAAACTAGCGGCGAGTATGGTTCAGCGACGAGTCACGTTTCCTTCTAGAGCGACGTGATGGACGACAACGTGTTTACAGACGTCACATTGAACCTTTTGCCAACAACTGCGTCGCCCAAGTTGACAGATTCGGTGGAGGGAGTGTCATGATGTGGGGAGCCATCTCATACACCGGCAGAAATGAACTTGTGTTCGTACAAGCCAACCTGACATCTGTACGCTACCGGGATGACATTCTTCGCTGCCACATGCTTCCCATTTAGGATCGACAGAGATAACTCTTTCAGCAGGACAATGCCAGGCCGCATACGGCACGTGTAACAATGGATTTCCTACAGAATGAGAACATTAATGTGCTGCCATAGCCACCAAGATTGCCAGATCTCAACCCCATTGAACATCTATGGGGCGAACTAGACAGAAGAGTACGCCAGCGTGACCCGGAGCCTCAGACGCTTCTGCAAATCCCACATGCACTGCAGAAAGAATGGGCTAGGATTCCACGTGCCCGGATTCAGAGACTCATTCAGTCTATGCCAAGGAGATGTCGCGCAGTGATTGCTGCAGCTGCTGGTGGCCACACAAGGTACTGATTTCAGCGCCCTCGTGCGACGCTGTTCGGTGACGAAAACGCCTCCACTGCAGTCAGTCCATAGCATAAACATTGTCACATACTCATGTCAAATTGTACTGTGATACGATCATAAATAACGACATTATGCCACTTTATATTAAAGATATATATATATATATATATATATATATATATATATATATATATATATATATATATATATATATATATATATATATATTGATATATTGGTCTAGCCTTGGTACCCTCCACTTTTATTGGTACTTCATATATATATTGTAAAAGGTATACGTAGATACAAAAAAAATAGCGAATTAATTTTTCGATGAGAGCCTGGACCTTTATACCATAGAAGCATGCCCCTGGTCCTAGTGATCATCACCCACTGCCCAATGTTGTAAACACAACACGAGAAACACTGTTACCATCCGTCAAAATATGAATATTTTAATTCTGTTAAGTTAATTAAGAAATCGTCACCTTAGACCGCAGAAATAACAATATACATCCTTGGTGAAGATTTCTGTATTTCTCTTCTATGAAACTGATTAATTGCACAAAGATTAAAGGTTGGAGTGTTTGAAATGTTAGCGTATGAGCTCTCATACCTCTGGTCTTATTGGTTTCCTGCCAAATACCTATTCAGCAGTTATGGGGCCAAATATACTGTGGAATTCTTTATTTTCGTGGGCTTAATTTTCGTGGTTTTCCTAAACTACACATTTCGTTGGGTATTTAAATTCGTGGATCAAAAAGGTGACTGCTCAAGTCTATAAATTACACGAACATTTGATCACCATGGAATAAAAGTCATTCCACAGTATCGGTCTCTATACCTGAAACGTTCGTGTGATGACAGATGACTTTAAAAATAGCAATGTGTGAACCTGCCACGAATAGGCATACGTTTCCAATAACATTTTCATAAAGATTATATCAAATGTTTAAATTTGACGTTTACGCATATGGTAATGACCATATGCGTAAACGTCAAACTGTCCAGATACATTCATAGCCTAAATTTCTGTAATGTTTAATGTTTAGCTATCCTTGAATTGATTTAAATCAACATAAAAATTGATCAGAATTGACATATGTAAGTAAGTTTTCATGCTAACTCCTAAAACTATTTGGTGGCTGGGGGTCATGTTGGGCACATTTGATCAAAAGTTGGTTGGTACCATCTGATTCCTGGGGGGTGGGGTGGGGGGAGGGGGGAATCATTTAGAATCAACTTCAAACATAAGATGAACACTATTTTTCCTAAAGGTCCCAAATATGAGATGATTATGAATGCAAAATTCAGTAAACCCATATATCATGTTCAAAACACCAAAACCTTGTCATGATGATGATATTGGTGTTAAATGGATACTACAATTAATAGCTTAGAATATGAAGAACTAGCAAGCAGATGACAGACATTCGATGTGTTCTTGGGACAAATAAAATATAAAAATTGGCATATTTTATGGGAGCCATAGGAAAAATTGGCTATGGTCACTTAGTGATGAATTGGTCATAAATTTTATGGGATATCCTACACTAAAGCATGTCATGTGGATTAGTAGATCATAAGCTTTGATTTGATCAATTATAGATGACACTAACGAATGTGTTAATATTCTGGTGTACACAAATTAGAGGATACCAATTAATGAAAAAAAGTAAATATTTAGGGTACCCGCCAACACTGGTCACAAATTAGTAATGGATCACAATTACTGTTACCCGTTAGTTTCATGTTCAGGATACATTAGGGCTCTTACAAAAAAACCCATTGTAGTAGAGTTTGGGGGGGGGGGGGCGAGGACCCTATACCATATGTTGCCCATGGCCTATATGCTAAAATGTAAGTATGCTAACAAACACATTACCTTGTTTATTGTATATCATAAACTGCTTTTGCCCAGTGATTGAATTTTCATCCACACTGTGTGAGGATCTCTGACGATAAACTCCACAAGTGTCATGACGTTTATCGAATAAAGCAGACATGCATTGTTGATTCTTTGCACAGTCTTTAAAGCATGCGTTGAATATACTTCTATTTACACTGTACAAGTCTAGTTCTTCGGAGCCAAAATCCTCGAAGCACCAAACACGTTTAAAGCGGACTGGTGTACTGGAGCACGTTTGACCACTGTCTGTCATCTACAGAGAACAGTAAACAAGAAACAAGATGGCTAAAGGACATGGAACGTGTGAAACATAGACATACCTCTTCATTGCGTCTGTTACAAATTTAATACCCTGTTTATCTTTAATTTAGTTATTTGGCTTCTTTGGGTAAATACCAAAATACTGCTCCACACCAAGATAAAAGAACTTGATGAATTGTATATATGTAGTTTTAGATTATTTGTCTATGCATAGTTCATCCTTTCAAACAAATGAAGAAGCAACTCTATTCGAAATAATTTTGTTGTTAGTTCTAGTTATTAAGATTATACATAATACACAGATACACACGGACTTAACAGCAACCTTCCCTTACGTGTTTTCGAGAATATAATGTCTGTGTATATATGTAGTTGTAGCTTCTGTGGTTAAACATAATACACCAAACAACTCTCCACTGATTTGCTAACTACCTTCGTATACATTTAGTATACAGCTATGAACAAATTATTAATGCGTTTTTATCGGCTTCACTTTGTGTGAAGTCCGGTCACCGTAAAATGATGAACAACAGAACTGAAATGCAATGTTTCAAGGTCTCTTAATTATTAAAGGGACAGTAAACTCAATGATGAGCCTTATGCGTTGGACAGATTCACACCCGGACCATCAACACATACTGATACTTTAAGAAATGGAAAAAAACGTAATTTTAATTTAGAGTTAATAAAAAAACGTGATTATTCCTGATAACTGAGGGTAGCCAACTGGGGCGAAGTGACATAAGCTCCGATCAACTCCTGTATGCACAGTGTAAACAAATGCAGTCAGCTGCAAGGCGCTTCACTTTCATCAATCTGATTCGTAAAACAAAATAAATGACGTGATAATATAATAAACTATTTGACTGAATATATTTCAGTTTGCATTAATAGAACGAAATGGGGTTATAGTATTTTTCTGTCTTAAAACATCCAAAGAAAAAAACTACATATTATTAGGCCTATTGGGAGGGTACGTTGGAGTAAAAACGACCACTCACGATACCCAAGTGATAATTTTCTTTTCTTTGGGACTACGTAATTGGTCAGTTTGTGATTTTAGATGGGAAAGTCTACTTAATCAACTATTTAACATAATTATTTACAGTAATAAAGCAGCACAGCTGGTAATGTCCATTACCATTAGGGATGGTATGTTATCCCACAATACCCTGTGATCACGCATTGTGTGTGTGTGTGTGTGTGTGTGTGTGTGTGGCCAGTCAGCGGTAACTAATTATCTTGACTGGTTACCTTCCAAATATACACCTGCCAATTAGAAATGACAGGTGCAGGCCATGGGTTATCATTTCAGTACATGGGTAAATGTATAGAAAAAAACATAATACAGTTATTTCGACACTTTGACAATGATGGTTTATTTTGCATTGAAAAATAATATATACTTATTGCTGGCTTACTGGGATGGATATTATTACAGAACATTGCGATGTATTCACACAAATCAGGTACGCTTGTTTCTTCAGTTCTAAGACTAATTCCTGTCGTGACATGTTAAGTATCACGTAACCACCGGCTCGCCAGAGGGTGTATTCACTGGGATGGTACAAAATGATATTGCCCGTTATATATAATAGTCATCACATTTAACCGTTTTATTAATTAAGTATAAGATTATACTTGTTGATATTAAGCAATAATGTGCATTACATATCGTTGAATATGCATACCAGTTTAAAAGCCTTGCTTAAGCATTCCTTTAATCAATCTCTGGGTTTGCTCTTTTGGTGAAATTGTATGGTGTGTCTTTATATAGTTTATTGACATCCAATAACCGATGTTTAATTAATCAATGTGCTCTAGTGGTGTCGTTAAACAAAACTAAATTTTCATATAGTTTAATGTTAAATTCTGCATTTTCTAAGTCGACAGTTACTTGTTCCAGTAGATAAAGTTAGTTTGTTTTGTTTGGGAAAATGCCACTCGTTTGGGCACGTACAGTTTTAAAATGTCCACATGCCTTTAAATTGTTTAACCAGAGTCCCAAGTGGAAGTGGGTGAGATCAGTGTTATCTTTCTTTGTTCAGAACTGGAAGTGGGTGAAATCACTGTTACCTTTCTTTGTTCAGGATTGGGAGTGTGTGAGATCACTGTTACCTTTCTTTGTTCAGGACTGGGAGTGGGTGAGATCACCGTTACCTTTCTTTGTTCAGAACTGGAAGTGGGTGAGATCACTGTTACCTTTCTTTGTTCAGGACTGGGAGTGCGTGAGATCACTGTTACCTTTCTTTGTTCAGGACTGGGAGTGCGTGAGATCACTGTTACCTTTCTTTGTTCAGGACTGGGAGTGCGTGAAATCACTGTTACCTTTCTTTGTTCAGAACTGGGAGTGCGTGAAATCACTGTTACCTTTCTTTGTTCAGGACTGGGAGTGCGTGACATCACCGTTACCTTTCTTTGTTCAGGACTGGGAGTGCGTGAGATCACCGTTGCCTTTCTTTGTTCAGGACTGGGAGTGCGTGAGATCACCGTTGCCTTTCTTTGTTCAGAACTGGGAGTGCGTGAAATCACTGTTACCTTTCTTTGTTCAGAACTGGGAGTGCGTGAAATCACTGTCACCTTTCTTTGTTCAGGACTGGGAGTGCGTGAGATCACCGGTGCCTTTCTTTGTTCAGAACTGGGAGTGCGTGAAATCAATGTTACCTTTCTTTGTTCAGGACTGGGAGTGCGTGAAATCACTGTTATCTTTCTTTGTTCAGGACCGGGAATGCGTGAGATCACCGTTGCCTTTCTTTGTTCAGAACTGGGAGTGCGTGAAATCACTGTTACCTTTCTTTGTTCAGGACCGGGAGTGCGTGAAATCACTGTTATCTTTCTTTGTTCAGGACTGGGAGTGCGTGAGATCACCGTTACCTTTCTTTGCTCAGAACTGGCAGTGGGTGAGATCACTGTAGCCTATCTCTTCTTAGAATTGGAAGTGGGTGAGATCACTATTATCTTTCTTTGTTCAGGACTGGGAGTGTGTGAGATCACTTACCTTTTTTTGCTCAGGACTGGGAATGTGATTAAATCAGTGGCAGATCATTCGTCTGCAGTACAGCAGACCGCTGGATCGGTTCCTCTCCATGGACTAGTTTTTCCCCAGCCTCAATAACACTGAAGGCGCATGTGACAAAAGTATGCAAAGGGGTCTAAAATGTTGCGATCGAATATTCTATGGGCCAGTGGGTCTTTAAATAAAACATTCCTTCCTTTCCGTCCGTTGGTGAAATTTCAGACCAAACACTGTCTTGTCATGTAATGTAGTTGAGAACCTTGACACATGACACAAAACATATCTTTTTGGTTGTACTATACCAAATAAAATCCCATAGGCGACCATGTTAACGTTTGTGTTCAAAAACACTATATGCAATATATCAACCAAACATTGACCCATAAATATCAGTACTACAACCCCTACCTCGAAGTATTAACTGCAGAAAATGGCACCTTTCATGGTTCATTTTTGGTATAACAAGATGTCTTTACAACACCCCTAGTTTCGCACAGAATTTTAGTACTTTTTCTTACAGGCACCCCATGCATATTTCAAGCACAACGCTACTTGACACAGGTGGTACTAGATGAAATAAGATTGCATACATGTTTTGTCCAGATGAAACTAATTGGGTTTTTTTACATCCAACACACATTTATCACTAATCACAGGACTTGTGGTGGTTACTTCTCTATCACAAGTTCAGTGCACCTCGAACTTTGACCCAGCCGGAAGTTATTTGGTTTAGTACTACATATACACTGTATTCATTTCAGAGAGAAAAACGTATTTTATTTCTATTCAGCATTGAATTAAGGTAGGATGGTGCAGGGCGACCAACCTAGTTGTAATATTTTTCCGGAATGTTCTGATATTTTTATTTTTATGCGCGCGAACGCCCTTTTCAAAACAATAATTTAAAGCGAGCGAAAACGTCATTTTTTAAATTCTTATGAAGTAATTTTAAACAGTGCGAAAAATGTCATGTTTGACATATCTTTGCAAAATGACAATACAAATGAGTATATCATTATTTATATGTGAATGGGAACTTTCTCATAAACACACACACACACTCACACACACACACACACAAACACACACACACATACCAAAAATCATCAACCAGTTCACACAAAAAACACTTTATTAGCAAATATTCTGTTACAGTTTAAGACTCCCAACTACAGATTAGCAATAAAGTGACAAACAAACTTGGGACCAATGTTATTTTTATGTAGGTAATTTGCCACATATGCACTATTTCATCATATGCATGTAGTTGGGTTAAATTGATTTGTGGCGGACTAGTTCGGGGACGAAACGTCTGCTACCCACATTACGACTGGCTGCCGTTTTGTATTACGCTTACTTTACTATTACAGTAACACTTTTGGGGAGCCAGTGTACAGGAAAAATCGCGTTATTATTTAACTTACTTGAATAAAATAATATCGGTAGATTAGTGGTGACCGAATATTATTTAGTCAAATGTTGCATGTGAATGCCAGTAGAAATTGTCGGTTCGCGGGTTGTTGTTGTTTTGTTTTTTTGTACGATCGTAGTACGATCTGTTAGATATATTCATGCTTTCATCCACGGTGGCAAAATTGCATACATCGGTATAGAACCGATGCCTGCTCCGTAGGAACATAAGTCTATGATATTTTAAATATCATTAAAATGAATATATAAACTATTCGAGTATAACAAATAAGAAAGAAAATTTTCATATATGGCTTCAGTTTACTCGACATTTTCATTGGCCGGCTGTTGACAATAGACACACGCCCGCGGCCTTGGTAATGGCAAAAAGCTAGACAAAACGGAGCTCATGTTGAATAGAGTAATAAAGATATTTAATTCTAATAATGTAAAATGTAATAAAAATTAGTTCCTTTAAAAAAAAAAAAATCCAGCGAATTTGAATTTTTGCAAGAATTCCAGAAAGTTGGTCGGCCTGATGGTGATAACCAGGGACACGGCGGTAACAAAAGGTGGCTGGACACGCCGCCATTTTACTTATTTTTAGCGATAAAATTGCACTGCTGATTTGACGCAATTCAGTTAATTTTACTAGCTTCATTAAGAAATCAGTTATATTCAACAGTTAAATATTGTTTTATTATTATTTTAGAAGACTTAAACAGATATATAGCCCCAGGCCCTTTTTCTTTTGTGGGTTTTTTTTTTATATTTTTTTTGTGTACAATAAAGAACACTATTAATATATGCAAATGTTTGTCAAAATAAAGTTTACATGTGTCACTTTATTGCTATACAATGTTTATAAATGATTGTAAATCCAAAGATACTTCAAGTCGCTGGATGTTGTTGACCACGCATCATGTCCGCCATCTTTATGGGAAGGTTTTATATACGAACTCGTGTCAAAGTGCATTCACAACTTCTGACTATGAAACAAACGTGGCATCAGTGCGTAACCATTGTTACCTTTGTTTTATTGAATACTTTCGTTAAAATATGTATATAAAGTTTTCATTGATTTTTGCCTTTAGTGAGATCCAACTCCCATGAAGACTATTCAGTACGACAAGCATGAAATCAAGCGCAAATACAATAAGGAACGACCTTTTATTTGTTCAAGAAAATAGTGCATCCAATCCACAAGGGCAACTTAAAGAATCACTCACTCGGACAGTAAATAAAACAAAAAAGATGCTCGTTTTAGACATAACAGAAAGCGTCCTTGACTACCATAGTTCCGCAAAACAATTGTCGATTTAATTTTAGTAGAAACCCGCAAATTCCACAGAAAATGGTAGCGAGTACATTGACACTATTTAAATTAAATTACAAGATTACAGGTAAGATGAAACATTTTATATTTTAAAAAACCCAGTAACCAACAACTACTATAAAACAAACGTGGCATCAGTGCGTAACCATTGTTACCTTTGTTTTATTGAATACTTTCGTTAAAATATGTATATGAAGTTTTCATTGATTTTTGCTGTGATATGCGCTATCCTGTCTGTGGGATGCATATAAAAGATCCCTTGTTGCTAATCGGAAAGAGTAGCCCATGAAGTGGCGACAGCGAGTTTCTTCTCAATATCTGTGTGGTCCTTAACCATATGTCTGACGCCATATAATCGTAATTAAAATGTGTTGAGTGCGTAATTAAATAAAACATTTCTTTGTTTCTTTTTTTCATTGATTTTTCCTCTAGGGATATCCAACTCCAACGATGACAGTTAAGTACGAAAATCATGAAATCAATTACAAAAAGGAACGATCTTTATTTGTTCAAGAGAATAGTTTAGCCAGTCCACAAGCCAAGGACAACTTAAAGAATCTACAAAATGTGTCATCTAGATGCACATGGTTTTGTAGGGTGTATACGAACAAATAAAATCACATAGACGGCAATAGTAATATGTTGACTTAACTCCTACGCGCAGCATTTGAATCAACATATACACCATAAATATAAAGACTAACACCACTCACTCTGACAGTAACTAAAACAAAAAAGATGATCGTATCAGACATAACAGAAAGCGTCCTTGACTACCATAGTTCCGCAAAACATTTGTCGAATTAACTTTAGTAGAAACCCGCAAATTTCACTGAAAATGGTAGCAAGTACATTGACACTTTTTAATTTAAATTACAGGAATTTGCAGGTAAAATGAATTTTTTTTTTTTTTTTTTTAAAGTAACCAACAGCAAAACAACACTAACAATAAACATCACCAAAACCTATCATATTTATCACCAATGGTAGGACTGGTAGTCTTAACTGTGGAATGAAACGTTTTGTGCACCTTGAACTTTGACGCGCTGAGACTGTATTTGGTGCACTGCTACATGTAGACAAATTGTATTATTGCGATTATCTGCAGAAATAATATATATCTGAACTACTCTTTCTACAAGGTGGCTTTAATTAAGAATTCACTGTTTGGTTCATGCAAGTATGAACCGAAAAAACGATGTGCACACTGTATGATCCCGCGTAGGGGTCATGCAAAAGTGTGCACATCGTTTTTTCGGTTCATACTTGCATGAACCAAACAATAATTGCGGTCAAATCTTATAATTAAATTTATATGCATACTTTAACAATACATAACTGAATTTATTTTGTTTAGCTTTAAATACCCATGTAGTATTGTTTGTGTAAACTTCATTGATACTTATGTCGCGTAAGAATGCGAACGTTCATTCACTATTATTTGAATCAGGTGATTTTTTGTAAATGACGTCATTTCCTCTAGCTGCTGTTCATTTTTATGGATCATTTAGTTATATTGGAAGGAATTGTCCTATTCGTGTTTAGTTTATATTTTATGAAAGTGAATGAAGGGAACGTGTCTAACATTTATGCTGTCGGCGGAACCGTTTAATTTTCACCAACAGCTGTTGAATATCGTTTACAAGTAAGTTACAGGCGTGAAGTTTCCTACATGATTTCTTTGGCTAACAACCGAGTCTCATGTCATGATTAGCGAAGAGGTTTTTTGTTATGTTTTTTTTTTAATCAATGTCTACTCTGCTATAGCATTTTCCATTAATTTATCGTATATATTTTTTGTAGCTTTCACGTGTTTTCTTCAAAATATCAAAATATGATTGCCAGAATAATCCGGCTTGTTGCACAAAAGTAGTGCGAGTCAGTGTGTTGTGGGGTGTGTGTAGGGGGGGGGGGGGGGTAGTAGGCGTGGCTTAAATGTTTTGGGTTCATCAAAATATGAACGAAAAAAAGGAAGCACCTCTGGACCAATCAGATTGCCGTAAAGTGTATAGGCGCAAAGATAATTTATTACAATATGTCCTCTTGTTTTTGTCTTTAAAGGAGAGTATGAATTAAATCTACCCTGCTTTAGACACCACTCCACCATATGTTGTGTTGTTACTTCTTTGTGTAATGACACCACTATATCACATTGACTTTTAAATCGTCGGCTACTGGATGTCAATGTTGTTACTTGTAGTAAAGTAGTTATTAAGGAAGAACAATCCCTAGAACGAGTAGTCAAGTGACATTCTGAAATACAAATTGTAATTAATTGCATGCAGAAACAAATGGTGATGTGCAAACTTTAGCAGTAAGAAAGTTATCCATTCTGGATCAGACACGATGGTGATTCGCTCGTACACATTAGGATCTGGTCGCCATCTTGGAATCTCACTTGTGTTGTTCTGCCACATGAAATAGTCACCAATGAATTTTCTTCCAGGATTATAGTGTTGTCATTATATTCCGTGCTATGTGGATTTTAGTAAACTGGATTTCACGAATGCGCCCAGGACTGCACATAAATCTCAGTTTGCTGGTCTTTTCTGTTCGGCAGTTGCCATGACACATGCTTATCTTACCGTTTAAAATCTACGAACACCGCTGCATTCCCAGAAGCAAGATACTCTTTTGAACTATGAAACCAGAAGGTAAATGTGATTTAGTTTTCCTCTATAAAAATTAGAATGTTGAAATGTTCTTTTCATTGCCATATTATATGATATTAATGTCTCGAACCAAGATAGACAGTCGCTGGGGCAGAATAGTTGGGGGGTGGGGGTCCCACTATATTTACTGTATAACATAACTGCAAAATCCTAACCGTTGGGATCAATAAAAAAATATATCTGCTAAAAGAAATTTATATGGACGCCATCTAACTTAAGGATTGTCGCAGAACGTGCCTCAACATGCGTTAAATTTGTTTTAGGATGCATTTGGGCATGCTTTCCCATTCCAGGAACATTAACAAACATGGTCATTGAGCAACATTGTAAAAAAAACCCGATATTTTGTAAAATCAAACACTTTTCTTCTTTCCCTATCACCTATGCGTTTCTTTTTTAACAGAGTATATATATATATATATATATATATATATATATATATATATATATATATATATATATATATATATATATGTATGTATGTATGTATGTATGTATGTATATATGTATGTGTCTCTCTGTGTGTGTGTGTGTGTGTGTGTGTGTGTGTGTGTGTGTGTGTGTTTAGAACATCGTTCAATATTATAATAGTACAACCTGTTCTGTATATCAACCCATATTCCCTTTCAACGCCACATGTGTTCAGATAACCTTGGATCATGATGTTCTTGGGTTTTTTTGGTACATGACCATTTAGAGTACGTTTTCTACTTCAGTATTACCTGTTACATGTAGATACATGATTACATAGAACATTCTAGAAAAATAATGTGACATGTTGATTGAATATCGTGGAATATTCTAGATGGTGATCTTGTGAGAATATTCTAGAGCCTGTGTGATGTCGTGTACATTTTGAATGGCTAAATATCCTTCTAGAATATCAGTGCACTATAAATGAGTGAGGCAGTTGACAGTGAGTTCATCGCAGTTAATCTTAGTTCATTATTGGATCACCATACGTTCACCATCTAGTTATTGAAGATTTCAGCTGTACTCCATCTGGTGTTGGAAGACTGAAGATCAAGGCTGAAAAGGAATTCTGAGAAGTAGTGTCTAGTCCAGTCAATTTAACCCAAAATTATGTAAACCGAAAACAAATTACAACAGAAATGATTGCAGACTGGCCATAAAAATCACTTTGCAACTAATCTGGGTCTGGGACCGATCGCCTACTGATCGGCAACTAATCCCCAACCTATCAAAAAGCTTTGAACAAGAAGGTTTTTAGTGCAACACCTGCAACCTTCTTGCAACGAAAATGACAAAAAACTGATCGGCGATCAGTAAAGACCAAATTAAGACCACTAAAGACCACGAAAGACTTTTTACGACCATCTGCAACCAACTTGCGACCACCAGATTTTTTGTTTTATTATTATTATTTTATTTATTTTATTTTATTATGATCGCAAGTGGTCGTAAGACGTCGCAAGCCTAGTGTGACTGTGGTTTAATATGTCCAAGAATATTTACTGAGATAGGTTAGATCAGTGAATTGCATGAACTTCTATTCTGGCATCGGATTCCTCGTGTTTGGTCTTTGCTTGTTCAAAATTCAACTCAATTTTACTATTCAACTCTGCATCGTCCTCAGTAAAACCATCTAAAAAAAACCCACCCCACTACCTTCGAGTTTCGGACTTTGATCCAATACCTGTCCGTCAAATATCAAGATTCACTTGCCAAGTAATTTCACAGTTTGGATCTTTCTTTTGCTTCAACAATAGGTATTGGTATGGGTAGCAATTCATTCTTTATGATCAGCATAATAGTCACTTCCTGGCCAATTTTGTATGCTGTAAACAATCATTACGCCCATGGAGTGTACCTGATTCTAATTGATTGAATTGTGTGCTTTGTGATTGTTTAACTATAATATTATCACATAAACATTCGTGAAGGATCCCATATGGCAACTGATAGACAAATCACCACCGACTGTAGTTCACGTGATCATATCTATTAAACTATAGAAGCATGCCCCAATATGAGTACACATACTGGTACCAGTGGTCATCACCCACTGCCCGATGCTGTAAACACAACACGAGAAGCACTGTAACCATCCATCAAAATATGAACATTTTAATTTTGTGAAGTTAATTACAAAATCGTCACCTCAGATCACAGAAATATGAACATACATCCATGGTGAAGATTTCTGTATTTCTCTTCTATGAAACTCATTAACTGCACAAAGATTAAAGGTTGGAGTGTTTGAAATGTTAGCGTATGAACTCTCATTCCTCTGGTCTATTGGTTTCCTGCAAAATACTTATTGAGCAGTTATAGGGCCAAATATACTGTGCAATTCTTTATTTTCGTGGGCTTCATTTTGGAGTTTTTCCTAAACTACACATTTTGTTGAGTATTTAAATTCGTGGATCAAAAAGTAGTATCATACTTTCTTATTATTAGTTGACTGCTCTAGTCTACACATTACACGAAAAATTGACGAGAAGCGGGAACTCTTTTTACGTGCCCCTATCCAAAAGGTTCAGGCACGCCCATCCCAGGTTAGGGCTCTGACTTCTCCAGTGGTCGGATCTGGGACAGGAGGAACAATTTACCATCACAAACAAAAGTCATTCCACAGTATCAGTCTTTATAACTGAAACGTTCGTGTGATGACAGATAACTTTAAAAATAGCAATGTGTGAACCTCCCACGATAGACATAAGTTTCCAATAACATTTTCATAATGATCATATCAAATGTTTATATTTGTGGTAGAGTGTATTAACAATGACCGTATGCGTCAACGTCAAACTGTTCAGATACATTCATAGGGTAAATTTCTGTAATGTTTAAGATATTGATTTTAGAGATTAATGGTCTTATATTTGCTTATATTTGACATTGATTAACGTGGCATTAGTAATATATCTTGTCATACAATGGGATTTAGTTCAGTCGGTGGAGTACTCGCTTGAGGTGCTTGCGTCGCAGGATCGAACCACCTCGGTTGATCCATTCAAAAGAGCAGGGCTTTTTCGTTCCAACCAGTGCACCACAACTGGACACAGACCGTGGTATTTGCTTTCCTGTCTGTGGGAAAGTGCATATAAACGATCCCTTGCCGCGTTAGGAAAAATGTAGCGGGTTTCTTCTGATGACTACGTGTCAGAATTACCAAATGTTTCACATCCAATAGCCGATGATTATTTAATCAATGTGCTCTAGTGGTGTTGATGTACGTCAATAACGTTGTGCATCGTTCAAAGCTGTACATTATTTGGGTGCACGGTTTTCTATTCAGTGGCGCCCCATCCATCCCCGCCCTTTCACAAACCCATGGATCTAATACAAAACAATTAAAAATAGTCTTTATAAAAAAAGTTTACGTTTGTTTGTATTCCTATAATGATTAACACAAAAAAAGAAGAAGGAATATTATTAAAATATAAACTTGTAAAAAATATTCAAAAAATCCCCAGTTTTATTACGTTTTTCAACTTATTATCACCCAAAAATATTTTGCTCTCAGTTTCAAGAGCGGATTTTTAATGTTATATAGAATCAATATATATATATATATATATATATATATATATATAGAGAGAGAGAGAGAGAGAGAGAGAGAGAGAGAGAGAGAGAGAGAGAGAGAGAGAGAGAGAGAGAGAGAGAGACACATTTCAGTTCTAATTTGTATTAGGTCAAACCATATATAAGCTGGACATTCCACTTTCTTAAAAACTATTAGTGAGTCTTAGTGTGTGATAGTTATTGTTTGTATTTATTTCTCTGTTAACACTGTTTATATGACTATATTTTAAGTTTGCCTATCTTATTAAAACTTTAAAATTATTTGCTATTATTATTTGTTGGATTAACACTAAAAAGGTTATTTTTACCATAATACCTGTTACAATACTGTTTCAATAAATATATAAAGTAAAGTCATTAAGGTATTTTTAAACGGATTTGATAAACCCATTAGAATATTTCACTATTTTGGACCAGTTTTAATTTTGTGCAATATGGCGACCATCTTGGAGTCTCAAAGTTACCGATTGAATGAGCTATCCTTGAATTGATTTAAATGGACAGACCCTAGTTTCAACCTGTGAAAATTAACACTAAAATTCGACTCCATAACTGTTACTTCTCAGACGCATGTCCGTTTTTACAAATATGAAAAATGCATTTTGTGATAATAAAAACACCAAGATGACCAAAAAGACTTCGAATGTACGGAGATTGATAATCTACACCATAAAATCTAACTAAAGTATGATTTCAGTTATAATAGTCAGAAATATGCCTTAGTGTTTAAAAACTAGGGTATGTCCCTTTAAATCGACATAAAAATTGATCAGAATTTACATATATAAGTAAGTTTTCATGCTAACTCCTAAACTATTTGGTGCCTGGTAGTCATGTTGGGCAGATTTGATCAAAAGTCGGTTGGCACCATCGGATTCCTGGGGGGGGGGGATCATTTAGAATCAACTTCAAACATAAAATGAACACTATTGTTCCTAAAGTCCAAAATATGAGATGATTATGAATGCTAAGTTCAGTAAACCCAAAACCTTGTTTAATTTTAATGCCAGGATGACGATATTGGTGTTAAATGGACACTGCAATTAATAGCTTAGAATATGAAGAACTAGCAAGCAGATGACAGACATTCGATGTGTTCTTGGAACAAAGAAAATATAGAAACTGGGATATTTTATGGGAAAAATTGGCTATGGTCACTTAATGATGAATTGGTCATGAATTGTATGGGATATCCTACACTAAAGCATGTCATGTGGATCAGTAGATCATAAGCTTTGATTTGATGTATTATCAGTACCATTTCCAGAAAATTAATAATAGTTGACACCATTGTGATCTTTGACAGCTTGAGCTGGCACGTGTTTAGACTAAACGATTAAGAACACCATCATTGATTGGATGAATTTGACCGTGACTGGTTCTAATGTCTAAACCACATTGTTAACAACTACTCTCTAACCTTTAATTATCAGTGAATTTTCTCCCATTTTTGTCCAGACAGAAATCATGAAAAAACTTATTTCAGTGACAGAGATTCCTCATACTGTAACAATTTCATTAACATCTCCTAGGATAGAAAGTATTGCCGACTGCCATTTCGTGTCATCACTAATTAATAAAATGCTGGTGTTTTGTTTGTTTGCCTGTTTCCTGTCAAATAAGGAAATAATAAGTGTACAAATCACAATACACAAAACTGTACCATGGTTCATACACTAAAGCATGTGTTGGTATTCTGGTGTACAAAAATTAGAGGGTACCAATTATGGCCTGCCATCAATGAAAAAAGTAAATATTTAGGGTACCCTCCAAAACTGGTCACAAATTAGTAAAGGATCACAATTACTGTTAGTTAGTTTCATGTTCAGGATACATTAGGGCTTCTAAAAAACATTGTAGTAGAGTTTGGGGGGTGAGGACCCTATGTAGCCTATATGCTAAAATGTAAGTAGGCTAGCAAACACATTACCCTGTTTATTGTATATCATAAACTGCTTTTGCCCAGTGATTGAATTTTCATCCACACAATTTGAGGATTTTTGACGATAAAGTGCACAGGTGTCATGGCGTCTGTCGAATAAAGCAGACCTGCATTGTTGATTCTTTGCACAGTCTTTCAAGCATGCGAAGAATATACTTCTATTCACACTGTACAAGTCTTTGGAGCCAAAATCCTCGAAGCACCAAACACCAAACACGGTGTACTGGAGCACGTTTGACCGCTGTCTGCCATCCACAGAGAACAGGAAATTAGTAACAAGATGGCGAAACAATATGGTACGTTTGAAACTTGGAAGCAAATCTTCATTGCGTCTGTTAGAAATTTAATATCCTGTTTCTCTTTAATTTAGTTGGTTAGCTTCTTTGGGTAAATACCAAAACACTGCTCCACACCAAGATAGGAGAAATTGATGAATTGTATATTATTATGTAGCTTTAGATTCTTTGTTCACCCTTTCACGCAAACGAAGAAGCAACTCTATTCGAAATAATTTTGTTGTTTGTGTATAAATATAGTTGTAACACAATACCCTCACATTAAAGAAACAGATAGCTAACTAATTTCTCCTGACATTAAAGGAACGACGATGGCCAGCGGAAGTCAGTCCAGAAATCTCCGAACTAATTCTCCTGACATTAAAGGAACAGCGATGGGCCAGCGGTGGTCAGTCTATAATTCATATATGAACTTTGTGGACGGTGCGAGATGACCGCGTACGACTGTGTTGACGGACAGATCCGGCCTCAACCGACCAATGTCGCTGCATGACCCGCATACCTTCCTCGTGCCACTAGTGTTTAAAAGAAGAGCCAGCAAGCTCTATCGACAGTCTTTTCTCAACCACGAAAAGTTCCGGCCAACGGCAATCCAAGAATCAACTACTTTGTTGACCCAGCCGGTCGTTATACTTTCTGACGAAAGTAAAACTGAAACATCCGACGATAACGTGAGGCAGATGCAGTTCCTGTGAACATTTTATCCCGAACCACGATCATCCTATCAGTTAACTCTGTGACGAGAACCCAGAGAAGAACTGAACTATACCTTGTGAAATGTGTAACTTATAACCTATTAAAATCTTCCTTAAACTTGATCGATCTTCCGAGTTTATCAACCGTTGTACGCGTGTTTCACAACGCGCGCTCGTACAGCGACGACTATAAAAGAGTACTACCACTATACGAATCATCAGAGTGTCACTAACCATACGACTGGTAGTGGCACATAGTTCTAGTTACTAAGATTATGCATAATACACAGTTACACACGGACTTAACGGCAACCTTCCCTTACGTCTTCTCTAGAATATAATGTAGGCCTATGTTTATATATGTAGTTGTAGCTACTGTGGTTAAGCATAATACACCAAACAACACTCTTCACTGACTTTCTAACTACCTCTGTATACATTTAGTTATTCTATCTCCTATAGCTCTCAACAAATTATTAATGCGTTTTTATCGGCTGTCTTGACGCATGTTCATGGCTTCTGTTTAGAGATTTGTCGCTTTGCGGCGCTTTGTGCAAAGTCCAATCACCGTAAAATGAAGAAAAACAGAACTGAAACTCAATGTTTCAAAAAGTAAAGTTTGTTTTATTTAACGACGCCTCTAGAGCACATTGATTTTTTATCTTATCATCGGCTATTGGATGTTAAACATATGGTCATTCTGTCACATAGGCTACTCTTGTACGACAGGCAGCAAGGGATCATTTATTTGCTCTTCCCACAGGCAAGATAGCACAAGCCATGGCCTTTGTTGAACCAGTTATGGATCACTGGTCGGTGCAAGTGGTTTACATCTACCCATTGAGCCTTGCGGCGTATATACTCAGGGTTTGGAGTCGGTAACTGCATTAAAAATTCCATGCCTCGACTGGGATCCGAACCCAGTACTTACCAGCCTGTAGACCGATGGCCTAACCACGACGCCACCAAAGCTGATGCAAAGTTTCAAGGTCTCTTAATTATTAAAGGGACAGTAAACTCAAACATGAGCCTTATGCATTGGAAAGATGTATACCCGGACCACCAACACGGACTAACACTTTAAGAAATAAAAAAGCGTAATTTTAATTTAGAGTTAATAAGAAAACCGTGATTATTCCTGCTAACTGGGGGCAGCCATTTTCTTTTGTTGTCGTTACGTACGGAATTCTAGCTTGGGGCGAAGTGACGTTAGCTCTGATCAATTCCTGTATGCACAGTGTAAACAAACGCAGTCATTTACGATAAGGCCTGACTTGATAATATAATAAACTATTTAACTAAATATATTTCAATTTACATTAATAGAACGAAACGGGTTTATAGTATTTTTCTCTCTTAAAAAATCTAAAGAAAAATAGCATATTATTAGGTCTATTGGAAGGGTACGTTGGAGCAAAAACGACCACTCATAATTTTCTTTTCTTTGGGACTACGTAATTGGTCAGGTTGTGATTTTAGATGGGAAATTTTACTTAATCTAGGGTTTTACAGAATTATTTACGGTAATAAGCAGGACGTCTGATAATGTCAATTACCGTTAGGGATGGTGTGACGGTACATGCTCCAAATTTTGTTTTCGCCTGTGGCGATATTAATTGTTTTAGAAGGCCGTGTGCAGTTCGAAATGCACTTAGCTAGGTGGGCAACTTGTTACGTAATACTTCTGCGCGATGGTCGTCTAATACACACCCAGCCCAGGTGCGGAGCCATGTGGCCAGTAGTTACGTAATACCTCTGCGAGTGCGGTTTTTACAACCGTGTTTGGCGACGATGGCGTCAGTAAGTCTGGCGATCAAAGAGAAAAATGCGTCTCTGGGAGAGGTGGAATATCAGATGATAGGGGGAGGACCGCCTTGTACCCCCAGGCGATATTCTGATTTTTATAATAAATAGCTAGAATTTTAGAGTTATGAGGAGAAGGAAAAAGGACGGCTCCCAGGGAACATAGTCCGTTTGGACTTTGGTAAATATTTTATTTCTGCTCTGTTGTATAACCTTGATGTGATTGATGTGACTTTAAATATTTTAATACTGTATTACACCAATATTCTTTAGACAGTGTCTTCGGTCATCTGACGAAGTAAATAGTAGACTTTTTGTTCTAACATTATACGAGTATTTGGTAATATAAAGCTTAGCCAGTCATCCTAGAAGACCTAGGTAAACTGTAGGTTATTGTCTTTATTGTGATAGGTACCAGTATTAATTCTGTGTTACAAGGTTACTGAAGGAGTAGTAAGGGTTAATTGAAATTAACCAGTTAGGAATAGTGCTGTAATTCCTTTATTAATTAAGTTCTCCTGGCAGCGTTTCTCAATTATCACACGTTACTGAACGAGTAGTAAGGGTTAATTAAAAATTAACCAGTTAGGAATAGAGTGGTAATTCCTTTATTAATTAACTTCTCCTAGAAGCGTTTCTCAATTATCACACGTGTGGGTGTTGTGTCACGGTGAAGTGATTCGCATATTGTGTAAACGAGACACCTAGAGATTAACTAATTAAGTGATCAGTTCTGGGTTGTTATTATTGTTGTTATTAATTAACTACTACGGCTGTACATTTGTCAGCGTAGGTTAATACAGATTCCAAAGTGTATTGTGTTTTTGTTGTGTTTTCTAGTGAACTAAACGTGCTATAATAATATATACTTTATATAAGATCGTATCTCTGATCATACCTAGACGAGCCAAAGCGTTTGTGAACTGCCCGTTACAGAGAGATCTAATAAATATACAGTTAGGAAAGATATTTGGATAATCGTGTTTTATTCAGTTACGGGAATTATAGAATCCCCGTGACAGATGGCATTTTATCCCACTGTACCCTGTGATCTTAATGAAACCGGCAAATATTGTGTGTGTGTGTGTGTGTGTGTGTGTGTGTGTGTGTGTGTGTGTGTGTGTGGAAAGAGTAGCCCATGAAGTGGCGACAGCGGGTTTTCTCTCTCAATATCTGTCTCACGCCATATAACCGTAAATAAAATGTGTTGAGTGCGTCGTTAAATAAAATATGTCTTTCTTTCTTTCTTTCGCTACAATACGGCATTATTTTAAACAAAACCCTTTCGGGTTTCTCCAGCCCGTACGTTTGCAGTCTTTGGTAATTTGTTTTTATGGGAACCTTTGAATATCGAGCTCAGTTTTCTAACATTAAACATACCAGAAAAAACTCAATAAAGCCATAGTATTTCCTTTATTAAATGGCCTAACATTCAAGTTACAGCATTCTTCTCCAGAAAAGTATTACTACACAAGTCATTTATAATGTGTACTAGATTTAAAATGTTCGCACCTAAAAAAAATTATCTATATATCTCTATAACAGTGTATCAGTGCCGTTTTAATTACAGGCGTAACGAACAATAGGGTGACGATACAATACTAATCACGATATTCACCTTACGTTACGATTTGTATCGAGATATAAAATATGCATTACAATAATACTGTATTTTTTTTTTTTTTTTTTTTGGGGGGGGGGGGGGGGCAGGGGTAATAGAATATACAAGTCTGCCAAACATGAAGTATGTCAGTGTGTTTGAGTTAAAGATTTCAGAGCTCGAACGACGA